>NC_009178.1:1237479-1299979 GCF_000149385.1 Cryptococcus deneoformans B-3501A
ACAAAAGATCCAAAGTCTGTGATAGATGGGGCGTATGTTGAGTAAACACATTTTCTACACCCTTCAGTCCCTTGAGTGCAGACTTCCCTCGGGAGAAAAAGTTCTCGTTCATAAACAAATCATCTTGTCTGATATCTGCACCTGCAAAGTTAAGCATGGCGTATACGAGGCGTGCGCGTTCAGGAGGGACACCGTTGGAGATGAGGGTGCTGACTACTTGAGGAATTTGAGCGGATGGGGATTTTTGATAGCGGAGAGCATAGAGGATGGCGAGTCGAAGTTTGTTTGGGGAAGGAACCCTGGAAGAGGCCAAGAGGGTCATTACGCTCTGCGTTGACCGTTAGCATGACTGAAAGGCTTTTGAGAAAGGATTTTTTTTCCTTTTCTTTTCGACTAACCTTGAGATCCGCCGCATGACTTTCTTGACTTGCCAAACTCTGTTCGACCTCGCTGACTTCCAACAATCCATCCCTTTCCACCACTTTACTCAATTCGCCGACAATTGTGACATGCTTACTGACGTTGCCACCTAATCTCTTAAATTCGGGGTACTCTTCCACAAACCTCTTCATATCCGCCACAGTCTCTAACCTGTTGTTCGACTTGCCTCCTGTGAGGGCAGCGTTGCGCGATTGATACGAATGGACATAAGAGGCAATCGATGCGCCCAAATCACCAAAATTGGAAAAGAGATTTTCCGAGTAAAAGGGGTCAGATGAGGGCGACAGTATAAGGTCTCGGAGCTCGGGTTTCGTTTCAGAATCGAGATGGACTCGGCCATTGGTGATGCCGAACAACTCATGGACCATGGCTTGGTATGTCCATTGTGTCAATAACGGTGTCACTGGGTCATTCCGTCGATCTAATATAAGTAAGAGTGGTGCTGGGCCTTGAGTTCCCCTAAACTCGAATAGATCCCGGTACTTTCCCTGATTCATCTCTCCTGATACTGCTTGCGCAAGCATTCTGCCCGCCTGAGACATGCGTTCCCATCGAATAACCGGGCGTTTCTTTAATGATAAGAGCACAGAGAGGATAGTGCTGAGATGAGAGTTTAATGTGGGCGGTGGAAGGTGGAGGGGTAATGGAAGATAGATTGGTGGCTGTAGATATCGTCAGTGTTTGATTGAAGATCTGAACGTGGCGACAAGGCATACATTGGACGGGCCATCGCCGCCATCTGCCAAGGCAGCTTGAGTTATACTCCAATGTGACGGATAATGCGCTAGATAGTCTGCAAAGTATTCCTAGGCCAGTGTTAGCCCTCTAATTCAGATCTCTATTGGCTATTACATACCTGAACCTCTTTGACGACTTCTAGCTCATCTACACTTGCCATCTCCTCGATCTGCGCCTTGGAGAGCACGTTGGAGAAGAAAAGCCAGTAGTTTCCATATCGAGGTTTGGCCAGCTCCGTTTTCACTGCTTCTATCGATGAACCTGAGGGTGAGAGGAAGGCGATGCACGAAAGATGGTTGAGTGCCTCGCGAGAATTACTATGATGCTCGATGTCAGTGTATCTGTAACCCCCTAAGTTTCTGAGGGATATACTTGTCTATTCTGTCCACAAGATAGATCTCATGGGACAAAAGCTCGCTTTGAGTGGTGACTAGAGATACTATTGGTGTCTATATCACAACGTCAGCTTCCATGGCGCGAATAGCGGTGGACAGACGGCGTACGGTATGAGAGTCCAAGAGAAGGACCTTCATCCCCGGGACCTGATTTATCATTTTGAAGAGGTAAGTCTGTATCGCTTTTGTGACATCCATGCTGTGTTATACCCTGTGGGTTGGATGATACGGGTAGAAAAGGAACAAGTCGAGAATATGAGGGGAGAGGACCAAGTTGGCTCGCTGGAGGTGACGAACAACAAATACTCGGAGCGGCTGCGTCACAACATCCCCACGCCCAGCGGACATCGCCGAACTCATAAACGACACCCAAAAACACCGGCGGTTGTCAGTAGTCATAGGGTGAAACGCCGTCCGATATTTATTATGAACACAAGTCAACAGCAGTATTGCGTTGCATCATTTCTACTTCTTTTAAACAATCTTTCTTTTCTTTCCAATCCCCCATAGCTCATCAACAAGCTATTTAAACGGTACCAGAAGCGGCAATGGTGATCTTGGCCTTGGTAGCTACAGAAACGTCAGGGTTGGAGACTTGCAACATCATAATCGTAACTTACCACCGGAGCCAGAGCCGTAAGACTCGATCTTCCTGACGAGGTCCTGACCAGAGGAAACCTCACCGAAGACGACGTGCTTGCCGTCGAGCCAAGAGGTAACGACGGTGGTGATGAAGAACTGAGAGCCATTGGTGTTGGGACCAGCGTTAGCCATGGAGAGGAGGAAAGGTCGGTCGTGACGGAGCTTGAAGTTCTCGTCGGCGAACTTGTTGCCGTAGATGGACTTGCCGCCAGTGCCGTTGTGGTTGGTGAACTAAAAGGGAAAGAACGTCAGCACAAAACAGGGTACGGCGTGGTGCGAAAAAAGGTTACGCACGTCACCACCCTGGAGCATGAACTGGGGGATCACTCGGTGGAAACCAGAGCCGGCGTAGCCGAAGCCGTTCTGGCCGGTACAGAGTTCACGGAAGTTCTGGACAGTCTTGGGGACGACATCGTCGAAGAGCTTGAAGGTGATTCGGCCGGCAGGCTGGCCTATTATACGTGTGTTAGAGAGACTGGCGATTGGCGACAGCAGTACGCACTGTTGATGGCAATGTCAAAGTAAACGTCGCTGTCATGGGCATGGATGTCAGCGCCTGGAGAGCAGGAAAGTTGGAAGCTGGCTGGAGACTCACGACATGGTGGATGTTTTGTGGATGTGAATTTGGATGTTTTGGGGAAAGAAGAGGTGAAAGAAAGAGGGTGAGGGGGAGATGGTGGATCCCCAGGACACTGCATCCGCCAACGTGTGTCATCCGAAGCGGAGTTTCGGCACACTCCACAAAGCCCGTGCATGTGAATGGTGACGTAATACTAGGGCTTCCCTGTGATTCACCATGTAACTGCGCTTTCCGAGTCACTTTGACCAAAGTCGAATACAGTTGTCTTGCATGTACAGTTATCACATTCCAGTTATAAAACCTCCATTATTCAAGTAACCCCCGCTACCAGTCATCGTCAGGAGGATCCAGTCCTGCCCTTATCTCCTCTTCATCGCTACTGCTCTCATCCATCTTGGCTTTCGCGAAGAGAGCGTCCATTTCTTTCTTCTTCTTTTCTTCCTCCGACATGATATTCTTTGCAGGTACAAATTTTTTTCTAGCGGTAGTATCTGCCTTTGGCGCCAGCGAGACTTTTCGTGGGATGTATCAGTAAAGTAAACTGAGCAGACAACGCAGACGATAAAACGTACGAAGTGTCATGCCTTCAGGTTTCAAGTCAATAATCTCTTGAGCAACATCCTTGCCATCCAGCCATTCAGAAGCCGTCAAAGAAGTGATTTCAACGTTCTTGGTGGGCACGTAAATGTCATCTTGGAAGAAATCGGGCTACGCACATTCACGAATAAGCATATGGAAGCACTTGTTTGAGCACAAAAAAATAAAAATAAACCTGCCTTGTTCCTTGGAATAGTAAAGCTAACCTCCTCAAGTGTCTTTGCAGTCAGCCTTAAAGCCTTTGCTACTTCCACCTTTTTCATATCCACCATACGTTTCGGCATAAACACTGTAGCAATCTGGGGAGAATCACCCGTGAATCCAGGCAATTTCGCGATGGGCTCCCTATCGTCCTCGGGGTGGACCTCGTATGCCTGAATGACACGTTCTCCTTTACCCCAGACGTAGAGGATAGAAGTATCGGCATCATAGACGGGGAAGAGCACGGAAGGAGAGACGTCGATTGTGATTGATGATAGAGTGGTAATTTCACCGCCTACAGATGTCGGGAGGCGGTAAAGCAGAATTCTTCGTTGGGAGCCTCGAGAGAAACCGACAGATACAATGTGGTTGTCGTCGATCCAGCTGATTTGGAAAGATCGGGGACTGTCGTGGGCTTTACCGGACGATACAGTTTCTGGGTCTCGAGGATTAAACACAACCAGACGGCCATCTTTTGTGCCGACGGCTACCTTGTCACCTGCCGGGCTAAAGGCTAATCGGTATACCTATGCAATTCGTAGTCAGATAGGTTACAGAAACAACGTATCGAGAAAGATACATACTGAAGGAGCCGGCAAATCGATGACTTTGACTTCTTCCCCCTTGGAGAGATCCCAAAATCGGATGTGGGCTTGTCCATAATCGTTGGTCACTCCAACAAGAAGATCTCTGGCTGTGGGATGGAAAAGAATTTGTGTAAACTTGTCGATGTTTTTGCCTGTACAAGCAATCAGCGACTCAAAAAATAAATTGAAAAAAAAAAATTGGTTTGAAACAAGCCAACATATTAACCTACCGTGAAGCACTTGTCCAGGTTGAGGTCCAACGCCCTGAACACCATCCTCATCAATCTTCCACACTCTGACGGCACCGTCTTCACCCGCAACTGCTACCCGTTTTCCATCACCCAATTCCGCATCAAAATCCACAATCTCCACGCCATTCGTCAAGTATCCTTCTCCCCCTACTGCCACCCTCCCCTTCTTCTTCAAAGGGTGCACACAAAGTCTGCCACCGGTCCCCTGAATAGGGAAGAATGCCAGATGAGATGTCACTTTCAAAATTTGAGAGTCTTGATGTAACGAAGAGATGGACGGGAGGGAGTCATAAGTAGGGATGAGTGGTGATTTGGCCGCGAGGAATTTGCGTGACCAGTGAGGGTTGAATCGTTCGGTAAGAGGTGCTGCTTGGGGAGCGGTGTAATTGGGTTTGGCGGATGCCTGAGGTTGTGCCTGGGCTGCTGCCACAGGAGCTGCCGTGGTAGCCGGCTTGGGTACCTTTGCAGAAGTAGCCTGCACAATCTTCTCCGGAGCCATTTCTGCACTTGAGGTGGATGAATTATTGGCTTGGGTAGATGTAGATGTAGCAGGCGCCTGAGAAGGCGGCACACCCATTTCAAGCAGCTCCCTATTTTCTCCAAACTTGAGTTTCAAACCCTGCCCAATCCAAGGTGCTCCCCGACTCCAGATCCCATCTTTCCAGAGTTCGTACCCAGGCATATACCTTTCCACAAACTTTTGAACCTGTTCGTCATTCATTCCCTTGCCGCCGTTCTTGGCCTTCATATTATGCTCTTGCTGGAGCCGCCAGTTAAATACATAGTCATATGATTCGGGTTCAATTTGGATGAAAGATGTGAATGAAGGGTAGATTGACGACGCGAAATCGGCGAGGTAACCGTTGAGGGTAAGAAGTGAAGACAGAGAGTGGTCGGGGAAATACGTTTTGGATGTTGAGGATGAAGCAGGTTTGGGCTGGTCATAGACCTGCTTGAGTTCGGATTCAGACAGGGGTGCGAAACCCATGGACCATCCTTCCAGGATAAATACATCCAGAGGACCACTGATCACAACTTTGTCCACACTTCGATCACCTTCGCCCCCGCATAGACTCTTATCAAAGACGGGAAGGTCCACAGTGGATCCAGCAGAATCATTGATACTGTTTACCTTTTTGATCGTCTCGACCGCCAAGGCTATGTCGTGTGTGCCGGGGGGACCACGGCCAGCAAGGAGAGCATTATCGGGATGTTGTTGAGCAACAGACTTTAGAGCGTCGTGGGTCTTGTACAAGTCTATAGAGTTGTCAGAAGCGATTGATACAAGGTATAATTCATAATTTTACCATCAGTAGAGAGAATTGCCGACTTGAGCTGCTTCCCATCTTTCAAATAAGAGACCAGAGCTGTAGTCAGAGTGGTTTTACCTGCTTCTACGTCAATAGTTTCACCCCGGAAGATGGTTTTACTCACCACAACCCTGAGGGCCTTGCAGTCCGACCATCAAAGGCCCCTTATTACCCTTTCTTTTATGTTTCGCTACTTGATCCGCAAGGTAATCAGCTATGATACGAACTTTGTAACTCGTAGACGAATAGTCTTCATCATCAAGAAGGGAAGGGAGGTTGGGCCTGGCAGTGGGCTCGGGCTTGGGCTCGGTAATGGGTGCTGGTTCAGAGTCTGATGGGACCTTTTGAGAAGACATCTGGCTCGGCGTTGGCACGGTCGTAGAGGGCTTTGGCTTGGACTCTTGCGTTGATGTGCCAGATGGTACGGCAGAAGCGTTGAGAGTGAGAGGTACACTTCCAGGTTCTGATGATTGAGCTTCAGAAACTGTTGCCTGTGCAGGTTTGTCGGTGGGCTTTTTGGACGGGGTGGCAGCTGTTTTTTCTTTTAATAAATTTTCGACTTGCGACTCCCAAGCACCTCGCCTGGATGGATCAAGAGAGATGGGCAATGGTGATTTATCTTCTCCCTTGAGCCAATCTGAGGCCGTTTGCTCGGGTACTTGATATGGTTATTAGCAAATCAAAACTACTAGGACATGATGAAAGCTTACCAAACCCGGCGAGATCAGGATACAAATCCTCGTGGAAGTCGATCAGCTGCCTTCGAGGCACCTTGATGCTAACAGGTAGGAGCGAATCACCATCTTTGTCAATGATAGGAACCAGTATCCTTGAAATCTCTGCTTTCATCACATCAAGCTTTGCAGGATGGACAGCTGCCAGTGAGGCAGATGCCAGGGGGAATTGAAGAGGATGAAGAGTCTCTTGGTATCCTTGCGGACCAGACAGTTCAATCTGTCGAAGCGTCATGTCACCCCGTCCAGCCACATATATAATCTTTCTTTCCTCATCCACCAGTGGTAATAGGACACCAGGATTGGTATCCAAGCTCTGAGTAAAAGTAGTTGACAGCGATGACCCGGATAAGAGAGAGTACTGGCGATTTCGAGTTTTTGAGAACGAAGTGAGAAAGAT
This sequence comes from Cryptococcus deneoformans B-3501A, assembly GCF_000149385.1. Taxonomy (NCBI): domain Eukaryota; kingdom Fungi; phylum Basidiomycota; class Tremellomycetes; order Tremellales; family Cryptococcaceae; genus Cryptococcus; species Cryptococcus deneoformans. The sequence goes on from NC_009178.1 coordinate 1,244,356, forward strand.
ATCTTCTCCTATCCATCTTATACGAGCTGGCTTCAAGGGTTGTATAGGTAAGAGTTTGCTGACTTTGGGCTCTTTACCAGACCGAGGGTCCCAGATATAGGCCATACCACTCTTGCCTACACCGGCGACCAATCGACCGTCGCTATTCCACGCTATGGACCACATTCCCTTGGGTTCCTTTGCATCCAAGATGATAGAAGGTGATTGGGTAGTGGAGAGGTCATAGATAGATGCTGGTGCGGCTATAGTGGAGACTAGAAGAATATTAGGCGTTGTGGGATGAAGAATAAGGTTAGTGACAGGAGAAGACGATTGAGGTATAGTAGAGACATGTGACAAGTCTCTCGTAGCTGAAGCTGATGGCAACTGGTATGCGGATACCTGAGCAATGATCAATTAGGCGACGCAGTCCACTTGTCTGTCATGACCACTTACTGCACCATCTAAACCACCAACCACAAGCAATCCATCTTCAAGTCTGCTTAGATCCCAGTCACCCACACCGCCTCCGCTTCCGACTTTCAAGGAGGTGGAATCCCCATGGTAAGGCCTATAAGACAGATCACCAGCTTGCGTGGCCGTAACTATCCATTCTCGATTTGTCTTTATCTCGGAAGAGAATGTGCTGGCCGCACTGGAGGTGGTGGAAGTTGCAGAAGCCGGCGGAAGAGCGGAGCGGTACCACTCCTCGCGATGGGGTATGCTTGGTACGGCGTTCCTGTACTTGGATGCGCCGAAGCGAGAGAAGGCCATCGTGCTGTGGAAGTATGGTGGTTATAGATGTATTGTTGTGTATCTATCATTGCTGCGTGGCAGCCATCTACGTATGTACGTATTTGGGCCGACGGAGTTCGGCTCGGGTTGTCGAAACGCGTAAGGCAAACTGAACCTCCGATCTAACACACATCCTCGCTGGACTAAGACCTCCAGAACTCGATCATTCATGAACTTGACACTCAAGCCTTGTGCAACTCCACCATACACACAACTTTTACAGCTCAAGGTATGGGCAAACTACAAGTAGAGTTACATAACAATCTACAACTCGCGCGCTAAGGACGTCATACTTCTTGTCCTCACTGCCAGCGGTCGACTACTAGGTGTTCCGCTCCTTGCTCTGCTGTTCTCTCGACTCGTCCTTGCGCTCTTTGGTGCTTCCATGATCTTTGGTCTCTTCGGCATCTCCGAAGTCGGTGAAACCGATCGTACACGACTATTCATTTTGCTAGCTCTGGGTGTTGCAATGACAGGAGTAATGATATCAGGAGTAGTAGCTGCGCCACTTGTCTCGAGTGTTGGAAGTCGGCTCTCGGCAACGATATCACAAGACGTTTGGCTCGTCGTACACGCCCTACCTGGGTCGCTTTCAGTCGACAAAGCTCTTGATGAAGTTCTGGTGGCTCTGCCTTCTCTCAGAGGTCTGCTCGGCGCTCTGGTGGTACTAGCTGTGCTCGTCGCTCTACTAGGAGCTGTCGCACGACGGCTGGGTGTCCTGCTGGGAGCACTTGCGACGCTGGTCGCTCTGGTTCTCCTCTTTTTGGTAGCTTTATCGTTTGCTCTTGTTTTACTGGTTATTTGAGCTCGCAGTCCATCCCCCTTTGCAGCTATATTCATTGACTTGGCCATACGTGCCTCCTCAATCTTTTTCTTCCTTTCGAGCTTGGTTCTCTTCTTGGCTCCCAATGCCCTCAACCTTTTGTTGCGAATGCCTTTCACTTTGATCAGTTTCCGCTCAAAAACCTTAACAATCTTCCCAAGCACAGATTTCTTCCAACCTATTGACTGAGCGGCACATTTGAGTACAGTTTCGTACTGTTTAGGTAGCATGCCTGCCCGATCGGATGTTGAATATGAGCGGATCTTTTCGCCAGGCATAAGGGGAAGTGGTTCACTCGAATGAGTCAAAGGTGAGATTTCGGTATGTGGGATCATTAGCAATGAAGAGTGATGCGCTGCCCAGGTGTTCGGTGGGATTATCGGCAGTTGTTGCGGCTTGAAAGGAGGAAGAGGAAAGCGATTGGCATCTGAGGAACTGTTGGTTGCATTCAACAATCGAAGCAGAGAGGGACTTACCTGGCACAGGCGCTCGGTGGTCTAGAAGGATTTCTTCACTTTTATTGAGGAATGCATCGAGCCCGTCCTCCGGCATAGTCATAAAGTTGCTGTGATTCGATTATTATAAGTAAAGTTCAAGCGCATTCCTTACGTTTATACTCACAGTTTCTTGGAAGGTCCTCTGTCGCGAGTCTTAAACAGACCATTCTCGAATCTTTCGCAAAGCTCTTTCAACCAAGGGGCTTCTTGAGGAAGACCAATAGCAGGGTCCTCAGACACAATTGCCTTCCTTTAGCAGACATCAGCCTTGCTCAACTAGCCAGAAGTGTAATCCACGTACCTAGGCCGACCGTCTAATCCATAGAGCATCTTCATCACAATGACCCATGCCGCAGCCACGCTGACTTCTGGCGGCAATTCATCGTACATCATCTTAGTTCTCTCGTACGTTTCCCATACCTCCTTTCCCTTTTCCTTCTCCTTGCTTCTTGCGCCTCTTCCTTCTTCTCCTTCTTCTTCTTCCTCTTCCGTGTCATCGTCATCCACTTCGTTATCACTCAACATCTCCTTCTCCTTTCCTTTCATTTTCCCTCCTCGTCCATCTTTTTCAGGACTTCCTGTCCTCCTCCTTTTCCCATCATTCTTAGTTGGTATCGAATTGTCCCCTAATCTACGACCTCGGACGGGACGCGTGACAAGAGCGATTTGACGAGTGATGAGGCGAAAATTAATGTTCATGAGACGTAAAAGGCGGATAGTCATTTGATGTATTGCAGCTACATGATGAATCAGTTTCCAAAACAATCGTCTTATTGCACCCATAACCTTCCAGGGGAAAATGGGTAGATGGTAGAAATATCGCAAATGCCGAAAAATTCGAGATGGCTCAATGGCCAAAGAGATAAAATTTAACACTTACGATTGCCTCCCAAATAGGAAATGATCCGCCAGCTGACCGGATAAAGATTGAACGGAGGTATTTGCACTCCATATTTTCGTTTAAGTATTCGCGCAAAGATACGGCAAGAATCGTGGATTTTAATTGGAGTTGGGGAGTGCTAAGTTATATTCCAGGATTAGTACATGCAGATGGTAAGAAATATGAGGAACGTACGGATGGTGTAAGGGCTTGCATGACATCTTTATTCATGTGTTTTTTCATTTCATCAGGGATATATGTGGTTTGACCAAAGTCGATGAAAGGTATTGCCATAGTACTTATCAAACTGGGTAACGTGTCAACATTGATCTTATCTGCACAGAGCGTACTTACCGTTCAATATCTAGACCCATAATTGGGACTCTAATTATCCAGAGGGCGACCACGAGTGTGGTAATAGTGTCCGAAACTCGCAACCGTCTTTTCCTCTTCCATCGAGTATCTCCTTTTTTCTTATCATCCATATTTGACTGATTGACTTCCTCCTCCTTATCTGATTCCTCTAAGCGCTTTATTATCTCCGGATCCACATAGGGTCCTTCTTCACTCTCGTCTTCTTCTTCATCATTATCAGATTTGGAAACTTCGGAGTCTTCAGAATCAGGATATCGTTGATATGGATCAGGATGTTGTACAATCTCGTCTTCAGAATCTTGTTCCTCGTCTTCTTCAACGACATATTTGAACTCGGGGTGATTATATGGGATAGGTGGGGGCGTAGCCGGGCGTACAGATTCTTGTTCTTCAGGCTTTTGGGGGAGTGGTAATTCTGGAAGAGTGGATATAAGAAGTTGGTAGGTCCAAAGGTCTTTTACGATCATCTGCATACAAATGCCATGATCAGCCGGTCGGCCATGGTAGGTTACATGGTAGATTGAGTTGGAGTGACCAGTAACCATAATACTCACCTCAAACGCATCTGGAAGATTCCATAACTTCTTCAGAGCATGGACTTGGTGCCTCAGCAGCAATTGGAAGGCCTGCAGCTTCAGAATCTCTGCTTGGGATCCATGAAAGACTATCATTGTCATGAGCTCGGGTAGCGGCTGTCACATGGCACCCTTGACACACATTCTTGATTCCTTCGCCCCTCCATTTTCCGCTTATTATACCGAGGAGCCTTGGCCAGTCTTCGTCTTGTGAGAGCATAGTTGACAGCTCCGTCCACGACGTGCAGCTCCGAGCGGAAGTCCTGATCGATAGTCAGCTGCATAGTTATAATGGTAATGAGACCACGCACTTGGAGAACATGGCCGTCCTCGCATATTGCGCTTCCTGTGATTCTGTCTCTCTTCCACTTCTTTGAGCCACATACTGGGCACTTCCTCGCCATCGCTATGTGTTTGATGTATAGTAGCTTGTAAATGGTTTATAGGACAAGTCGCCGAGGAAAGAGAAAGTGGAGGTCACCGGATAAAAATATTAAAAAAAGAGGAGAAAAATAAATTTCCTGGTTCCCTCCACCTTTTGAGGTTTGTATGTACAGACAGCCAAATATTCAACATCTACCTCTAATTCCCCAAAAAGATCCATAAAAATGGCAAAGATCAAGAAGCGAGGAGAGTCCGGAGCGTTAGTATTACCACCACCCACAGGAATCACCAACTGACAGGGATGTAGGGCCAAAAACTATGTCACAAGAAACCAGGCCTTGAAAAAGTTGCAGATTTCTCTCTCCGACTTTAGGCGTCTCTGTATTTTGAAGGGTATGTTTGTGATGGCCTGATATGGTTAGAAACTAATCCTTGAGCTAGGTATCTACCCCCGTGAGCCTCTCAACAAGAAGCGCGCCAACAAGGGCTCTTCGGCTCCTGCTTCATTCTACTACCACAAGGACATCCAGTACCTTCTCCACGAGCCTCTGCTTGTCAAGTTCCGAGAGCACAAGGCCTTTGCCAAGAAGCTTGCTAGGGCCATTGGTAGACAAGAATGGGGATTGGCGAAGAACTTGGAAGATGCTAAGCCAGTGGCGAGGTTGGATCACCTTGTTAGGGAGAGGTGAGTACTCATGAAGTTGTTTTTTGAAAACTTTTTACCTAATCGCGACGTTTAGATACCCCACGTTCACTCTTGCCCTTCAAGATCTCCAGGATCCCCTCAACCTTGTCCACCTTTTCTCCACCCTTCCCACCAACCCTATCCCTGGAAAGACCCTCGTTCCATCTGAGGTCATTGCCGAGTGCAGCCGTCTCATTTCTGAATGGAAGCTCTGGGCTATTAGGACTCACTCTCTTCGAAAGATGTTCCTCGGTATCAAGGGTGTCTATTACGAATGTGAGGTTCCTGGTCAAGGTGGTGAGCCCGTCAGGGTGAGATGGCTTGAAGGTTTCGAGTTCCAGCAACACGTCCCCCACGATGTCGACTTCAGGATCCTTTTGACCTTCCTTGACCTTTACAGGACCATGGTTGGATTCGTGCTTTTCAAACTCTACACCGACGAAAACCTCGTGTACCCTCCTCCTTTGGATGTCGAGCTCGACGAACAAGGAGAGTCTGTCGGCGCGTTCAAGCTTGTTGAGAGGAAGGCTGCCGAGGGTGCAGACGGCAAGACTCAAGTGTCCAAGAAGGCTGTCCGAAAGGCCATCAAGGGCATCAAGGCTGCTGGAGATGACGCTGATGTGGACATGGATGAAGGTGCCAAGGAGACTGACGAAGAAGAGGACGAGGACTTTGTGGAGCGGCCTAGCAAGGCTCAAGAAGTTGACGACGTCGCTTCAGCTCCTCTCACTACTTACAACTCTCTTCTCGCCACTTCTTCTACCCCTGCCCGACAGAACCTTCTCTTCTCCCCTTACACTTTTTACCTTTCTCGAGAAACCTCTTCCCGAACCTGGGAATTCGTCGTCCGTGCGATGGGCGGCAAGGTCATTACTTCACTTACCGCTCCTACCCCCGCCGACGCTCCTAATGCTGATTCTATCACACACGTTATCATCGACCGACCTATCACCGTTGAGAGGATGAGGGAGATGGAAGCTGGTAGGAAGTGGGTCTGGATTCAACCCCAATGGGTTGCAGACTGTGTCAACAAGCAAAAAATCATCAGCAGCGAAGGCTACGGCCCTGGTCAGCTTCTCCCGCCCCATCTCAGTCCTTGGGACGGTGAGGGTGAGTTGTACAGGCCCTGGTTGGAAGAACAGGGTGAGAAGGCTGCCGAGGGTCAGGAAGGTGAGGAGGAGGAGGAAGCTGCCGAGCAAGATGAGGGCGAATCTGAGGATGAAGAAGAGGATGGCAAGGAGGAAGTCGCTGCTGAATACCCTCCGGCTCTTCTCGCTGCCGCTCAGAACCCCTCAGATGCTTCTCTCCTCCACGCCGCTGAACTCGAAGCTGAAACCAACGGTGTTTCCCACTCTGCTTTCCGCGCTCAGCTCAAAGAGGCTACCAAGGTGCATGCCAAGAAGGTGCCTGCTTCTCAGAAAGAGAAGAAGGGCGAAGAGGACTTGAGGAAGATCATGATGAGTAACAAGAAGGCTAAGCTCTACGAAAAGATGCAGTATTCCAACCGCGAAAAGGCTGCCGAGAAGGAGAAGCTTGAGAAGAAGAGGAAGGCCATCGAGAAGAGGAAGGCCAAGGAGGCCAAGGCTTAGTTTAGAGATAGGGGACATGTGCAATTTACTTTCGGCTCTTTACTGCATCTTGTTTAGATATACCCATGTACTTGTTTGAAATAGCTGCATTAAGTTTTGGCATTTACTGCCTGAATCATGTTTCATGACTTTAAGAACTTCGGTGAGCAAGAGTAGGCGTGGCCTGGTTGACAGGCATGACGACTGAAAAAAAAGAGGTCAGTTCGATACACATCTTGGGAACAGTCACCTTACAGAGTTGGGCAATATTGACATGCGCAGGCCTGGAGGCACACCAAACGATTTCTTCGGCGATATCCTGAGCAACCACTGAACAAAACTCATCAGCTACGTTTCCATCTTTACTTGGAAGTATAACACGCACATGGCTGAATCCCCTTGTAAACAGCATCGGCAGCGTCCTTGTCGCCCCTGAACCTGACAATGGAGAACTCTGTCTCCACCATGCCCGGTTGAACCTCACAGACTCTGATGGGGGTGTTGACAAGTTCTCTCAACAAACTGCCGGTGAAAGCGGCAAGGGCGTGCTTGGTAGCGCAGTAGATGGCACCACCAGCGTAAGGTTCACGACCGGCGATGGAACCGAGGTTAATAATCATGCCAGCGTTTCGTTGCTTGAATTGACGAACAAAGATCTGAGTTAAGTGAATGAGACCGAGGACTGGAAAAGTATATGTTCAGTATGGTACAAGGAACCATACATATGGTAGCTTACCGTTGGTTGAGAACATCACATTGATGTCATCTTCAGCTGCAGGACATTTAAGTTCGGTAAGCTCAACACTTCAACCAAGGATGAGATAATGTGTGACCAACAGATGTCTAATATGCGGTAACATTGCTCATTAGCTTTATTCCCATATTCCTTCAGGATGATAACATACCTCCCACTTGCTCTTTACCCCTCACCATACCAGCATTGTTGACAAGACTGCGAGAGACCGAATCAGCTTATACGTGCCTTGTCAACCTACAATCGTGTGCACTGACATGTCAACTTCCAAGCCTTCAAGCTTGGTGGGGATGGCATCCAAGTGCTCATTCTTCTGCATGTCTGCCTCAATGACGACCACTTTACCGCCCTCCTTTAGCCCAGACTCCTTGTGGGCAGCTTCACATTTAGCTTTCACTGCTTGAAGGTTGTCCGCTCGTCGGGCGAGGAGGACGACATTGGACCCGCATTTAGCGAAGAGCTCGGCAGTTGAGGCACCGATACCGGCGGAGGCACCAGTCACAAGGACTTAGACAAGATATCAGGATGAGGCAGTTTTGTGTACAGAACTATATGGAGAGCATACCAGTTTTACCAGCCAATCTGCATCGTCAAGTTAGCCGGATAACTTTTACCGGATAACAAAAGAAACAGTGAACGGACCGAGAGGTGCTGAATACAGACATGGTTCTGATCTGTTGTAGGACTACTTTTCTTCTGGTTTGGAGTAGTAATAAATTTGTTGTAGTTTTTGTCAAGATACTAAACATTGTTTTATAGCTGATGTCAACTCTCCGGAAGGGCAGCGGCCGGAATGGGGGATGTGAAATGGTTATATGGACGGAAGCTAATGCGTGCCGAGACCTCGGCTAATTCGTGACTGTCGACTACCGAGATAAGGACGGACACAACAACGACGCTGTGGGGCAACCCCCAACCAAGTCCAAATGAAAAATGTCTACTTCCTGTGATCACAATGCAAAGAATACTTTTGTTATTGAGCAAGTTTAATGTTATTCTTGATAGATTGGGTATAAGCACAAGAGGCAAAAGAAAGATTAAGTTACTGCTCCGCATTTACCTCCGCTCACACTCTCCGACGATCGTCGTCCACTCCAGATTCTCCGATAATAACTCCGTTCTCCGCTTTGGCTGATGTAGCCTTTTCCCAAAGAGTTCTCGATGATGTGCAAGGGGTGAGTGAGGTCTATCGGCTGTGGTATAATATCCATTGAGCTGTTACAAGACTTGCAATGCTACATACATGTGTCTATACAAACGTTGCTAGGGCCCGGCGTCTCTACACTATATTCTTGACTATTACTATTACTGCTACTATCACTTTGCGCCATTACTCAGAGGCTCAAAATACCGCGCTATTGGAATTATTAATGATTGTATAGCCATAGGGGCAGAAATGTACTCACAGCCATGATATGCCTTAGTCTTCTTTCATTGACATCACTGCTTGTTGCGCCATGTCTTGATAGCATGAAATTCGGCAGTGCGTTCATTGCCCCCACCATCTGTCAAGGCAAGCCCTATCGTAATACAACGATTATACCTTGTCTGGCAAGGCCAGTTACGGTCATATGTATGGGACACTTAGCCTTCATATAACACCTTACTCTGTCCGAATGAGGAAGTTAGGCTGGAGAGCACTCGTACCACGTTGGGGGACCACGTACAAATACCGGCTGCAGTGGCTTTTTTTTCTATTTTAATCGTCTTGCTATTCCCGCAGCGCCAAAGGAGGGCTGGTACTCCCCGTGGTCCCAGCAGCACCATCTTCATCCTCGAAGAAGTGCCCGAGATTGTGCAATGCTCCAACAAGGTCACCAATCGACGCGTTATCCATGACCACTGACTCATTCATGAATGGTGAGGCAGGAATGTCAAGACTGACTTGGCTTGCATTCGGCCCGAACGATCGCATATCGGCGAATTGGACGACTGAGAAGTGTGCAGATGCTGCCCTGGTCTCAGTAGCACAGGTATTGAAGACAGCACGAACGTTTTCTCGGGTGAGGGCCGAAAGCTCCTTTGCCTTTGGTACACTCCACCCACTTTCCTCTACCACTCCAAAAACTTCACCGTAGCCAGGTGACACTGTACTATTATCGCCAGCAGGTACTGCCGTCGCAGTCACCGGCATGTCCAGAACATCAAGTGCCTGAGAAGCATGTTCAGTAGCAAGCAATCTCAGAAGAGGCTGTAAAAGCTCATTTCCATGCGCTTGAAGGGGTGCTCTAGCTTCCGGCGATTGAAGGACCAGCTTGAGTACTTGCATACTCTTTTCTCTCATCCAATCATACGTGTTGAGAACGAAGCCCAAGAGGAGCGTGACGATATCCAAAGCATGAGTCGGCATGTAGTCGCGCAAAAGACTTGCTGCCTGACGGATGAAGTCATCCTTGGACCTGAAACGGACTTTGGCGAATGATGTAAGAAGACGGGAAAAGCTAGCTTGACCTTGTTGATCAGCTATCTCAGCCAGATCCAGCGCCATACCAGCTAGCTCTTCATTAGGTTCTCCAAGGTCTGTCGAATGAAGCATCCAGGGTAAGGCAGCAATGAAGCCGTGGATTAATCTGTCGTTCGGATCGTCAATCAACTCATCGTTGGAAGCACTGGTTAGACGGCGGATAATGTCGAATGTCAAGAATGCCGTTTTGGACGATCGTAAACCGACTAAAAGTAGAGACTGAAGATAAGGTGACGGCCCGACCCAGTCTGTCGGTCGATAGGAATTGAGAAGTTGCACGACCGTTGGATCCGAGAGATTGGTTTTGTCCAAAACGTGAGACAGCAATTCTATAACTTCAGAAAATTCATTCTCGTAGGGCGTAGTGAGACATGCAAGGCTGCACCAGAAGATCTGGGGATATGCCAATGCTTCGGTTGGACTGAGAGACTGTACGATAGAGGCGAAAGTTCGAAGTACCTCTGAGTTAAAAGCCTGGATTTCAGAGGATGAGCTGCCTATCGTACTTGAAAGTCGTGCCAGAGTATCTGAAATCATGCGGGGGTTGATCTTCGGAGAAAGGATACGTAGGACCTGGAAAGAGCGACAAGCCAAATGACGCATAGGGCAGGTAGTGGCCCAGCTCAAAGCGAGTTCGCCCCAATGTTGGCGAATCTTGGGCTGTAGAGGGAGGAGGATCCCGAGAATCTTTACAATAAATGTAGTCATGTTGGCTGGCGCAAGAAATGCAACGTCGGTCCCGCCCATATCGTCACTTTTCCAAAAAATGTTTCCGCTTCGCGCCAGCGAGGTCACCTTGTGCTCAGCTGACGCCCAAATCGTATGTGCGTCTTTAGATGGCACCCTAGAAACGTCACAGATCCAAGCTCTGAGAACTTGGAAGAGTACGGTTTGAGCTTGCTCTCTCAACGCTGATGAAGGATGATCACATTGTATGAGAGCCGCATGCAATAGAGCCGGTAGTTTCTGGGGCAGATCTATATCTCCGAGTCGATGGGGGAGCAGCTCACTCGCGAAAATTAACGCCAGCTGGCCCGTGGAGAATGTCTGTGACTTCGTCGAAGGTGCGCTCATAATAGTATCAAGATTTGCAAGAGATGACATGGGACTTGGCGGCACATCCGCGTCAGGTAAGGCGACCATGGCATTGGGCTCGACAAAATTGCAAATATCCTCGAAGATTGAGTCTCCAGCTGGGCGGCTAGCAAGGCAAGCGATAATCCTCCGAGCATGCTCAACGAAATCAGGTGACCTTCGTTTTCCGCCTTGCTCAAATAGGAACTTGACAAGCGCAGTTGTATTTTCTGATTGAGTGGTATCAGACCCGACAAATGAATGGATGATCGCCTTGACCTCTTCGATATAATCATCGCCAAACCTCACGGCCAAGTAGACGAGATTATGCAGTGCTTTCAACTGTCTTGTGACTTGCTCAGCCTCAAGCTCAGATGTGTCTGATAACACTTCCAAGTGCTGTGCCCAAGGGCTTATTATACACAGCGTGGCTTGTCGCCGCGGAGCTTCAAGCTGACTCAAGCGAATGGTACATTCGCTAAGGAACTCAAAAGAGTTCTCGGCATAGATTCCTGCCAGCTGAGCAGATAAGATGGTTTGAGCCTTCCGATAAGTAACTGGGGAAAAGCTGCCAACTGATGCGAGCAATTTACTTGCTGCCATTTGTTGCTCAGGGAGCACCAGTAAAGTTTGTATGAGTTGGAAAGCTCGTTGTCGGATATGGGGAACCGGATGACCAAGCTTTGACAGGGTGAGACATGCAATCTGTTCGATAGGTAAAGTGATAAGACCCTCGGACAGAAGGTCGGCCACGACACCGAAGAACGACGAGTCAAGGGGGAACTGTTCGCCTTCACCAAATGATTGGTGCAACACCTCGTCCAAAAGACGCTCACATTCCCAGTTGTATTTGAGCAGAGCAAACAACGCTCTCCTTCAAAAAGGTCAATTTTTGCCCTGAGCATACCAAAATCACCACGACTTACTTTCCGGTCACATTATGCGACGCATTTCCAGACCCGAACATCCCTCTTATCCACCTCAATACTAATAATGGCTCTACAATATGCTCTGACGCTTGTTGTGCGGGGCTTGAGTCAGAGGCTGATATCAACTTTCCTTGCTATGGATGACAGTCAGCAGCTAGCCCTTTGTCGAACCACATTCAGTTCGACTCACGCAAAGTCCTGCCATAGCCTCCGCTGCCGCCATCGACAGTAGCTTAGTCTTATTCTGCAAATCATCCAGATATGTCGCCCTATCTTTTTCACCCTTGTAACCCCCCGCGGCTGCCTGCAGCATTTGACTTTCCCTGGCCTTTGCCACATCAGGCCGACGCCCGACCAAACACCATTCGGTACACAGTTTGAAAATGGCCCCGCGCATGTCTTCACCCAAGAAGCGGTGCGAGGAGTCTAGTTTACCAAGGGCATTGGTAAGATTTTCGACAACGACACAAAATGAGCGACGGAGATTTTGAAGATCGAAATCCTCCTTGACAGATCGATCAGATAGAAGGGAGTATGTGAGTTTGACGAAGCCTATCATAGACGACAAGTTGGCGAGGTGAGAGGAAGATTTAGAGTCAAGGACGAGAGGCGAAATGAGTCGGAAAATGTGTGCAAGGGCAGTCCAAATGTTGGCATTCGGTGTTTTCTTAGTGGTACCCTCTCGCGATGTCCCACCGACTTTTGTGCCATCCATCAGCCGTCTAGCCAAGGTCAGCAGCTGTTCAGCCAATGGCCTCAACATCCCCTGCCTGATCGACCCTAAGGCATGAACAGCTGCATCCTTGAACCGGGGATCTTCCCACCCAAGCAGTGACGTCAAGTAAGTAAACAAGCCTGATGAATTGATAGCATCTTGATTGAGGATGATCATGTCTTTTGCTGTCGATCTCTGTACCGGAGGCGTGGATGGAGAAGGGCCATTTGCATTCGGTGGGATAAGTGTAACACATAAAACACTGTGGTAAGCTCTCCAATGCTCCGCAAGGACAGCCACGTCCGTTGAACTTTTGGTGGACGCATATCCTCCATCATTCCGACTCGGCGTCCCGCGCATCGCGCCCCCTGCCACAACTGCCACATGCGCTTGTAATCTCAACACCAGACCACCCACAACAGACCTCAGTTCGTGTGCAGCGTTTGGCAACGTCTCTGCAACTTTTCCAATGAAGTGCGGCAGTACAGCTAACCATAACGCCCCGTCTCTTGGATGCTCGCTCTCAGCAATCCTTTGAATCAATTTGTTCCCTTCCTTTTTAATTGTTCCCACCAGCGTCTCCAATCTCAATCTGTCGGGTTGCGACAGCCAGGGTATCTGTCCCAATGCAACGATGTCCGCCTCAGAAAAGGCGTGTTCATAGCTGTCGAGGACACGAGACATTGCAGAACGATCAGGAGAGATACGACTATATCGGAAAGCGGCAGACGGCATACGCTGTTGGCTTTCTAGGTTTCGGGCTGCGACAAGAATTTGACCAGCGAGTTTTCGAAGTGTGGCGGATGAGGAGCACAGAAGAAATAAGGCACAGCCCTCAATTTGGGCAATCTGTGAAGACTCGATGGGAGGGAGATCAGGCGCCTCTTCATCCGCTTGAGCTTGTGCCTCTGCTACGCGTTGGTGACCGACCAGCGACTGAAGCATATCCAACCACAATCTTATCACTCTTTCAAACTGGCTCTCAAAAAGTCGTGCGCCAATGAACGTATCCTTAAAGACGTGCCTCGTCTCAAAGACGAATCCGCGATATGTAGTGACCAAGAGCAAACATTTCTGGGGGTCTTGAGAAATCCTTTTGAGTGCATTAGCCGCTGACTCACATAGCTTTGGGTCAACAGAGAATGTCGCCCGGCTAAGTATGCTCGCCAGCTCTCCCCACTTAGCATCACTAGGCAAACATCGCGGCAGAGTGTCAATAATGGCGCCCATTAACCTCAACCTCGCCGCGAACCTCGCTGAGTATGACACATACACATCGCCATGCTTAATAGTGATGCTGTCCAAGGGATTGTCCATTGTATTGCTAGAAGTGTGTCCGGAAAGCGTCACCGCATCGTTCGAGAGTAGAAGATGTCGGACATCATTGTCGCAGTCTACCAAGGTGTTGAGGAATAAAGGACCACACCTTTTGAGAAGATCGCGTACTTCCACTTTCGATTCTGCTTCGAATGGCAAGACTTCGCCTGATGACTCGTAGCCTTCTAGACCAAACTTGTTGAAGTCGGGATATTGAGGCCATGTGGCAGCCTTTTCAAGTTCGATAGCTCGTAATGTGTAGTCAATAGCCCGCACAAGTGCAGTGGCTCTGTCTGCCCCACCTTCGCCAGCAACCGCCCGACCGCCCAAAAAAGCCGAGACTAGCTCTTCCCCGTACTCAATTTGGCGAGTCATCACATAATGTAAGACTGAAATGAATGCTTCGATGGGTATATCTGGAGGGTAGAGAGGTGATGTTGGAGAAGAATGGAACAGAATGTGAACGAGAGGGTCGAGGCGTTTCCTGGTTGAAGTCGATGACTCGCTGCATCTGTGGAGATATATCCACAGCAGACGAATGAAGGCGCCCATTGCTATAGGTCTCAGGTTACGGTCCTTCATTCGCATTAGCTTGGCTGCATTGACGGATACTAACACTCACTTTGAATTTTGCCAGAATTACATCGATGACGCCCTGCCACTGTTGCATAAACCCGTCGCGCGGACTCACACCCATAACAATCACCATCAATGGGAATGCAGAGCCCCAATACCTCGCTTTGCTGACCATTCCTATTGCGCGCTCCAAGATCACGGCTACTGCTTGCGACCAGATAGGATGATTGACTTCTGCCGTCGCGGTTTCTACTACAGGATGAAGAAGATATGACAATGTCTCGGCGTACGCAGTCTTCAGAGACTGACCATGGGCGGTGGCGAAAAAAGCAGAAAGTGATTGAAGGAATTCGGCGGATAGTTCAAGCTCTTCCTCCGGGTAGACTTTGAGCTGAAGTTGGCGCATACCCTTCAGCAAGTGCTCAATCTTTGCCTCTGCTTCTTTGGTCGGTTGTTGATTGGTATCATACTTGCTCAGTTCGCGGATAAATCTATCGCTAACCGTCAAAAATCGAGTTTTGGATAGCTGACCAAGGAGTTCCACCTGTAGTTGCGAAACAGCTTTGCGGTGCGGGAATTGCATGACGTCTTCAATTTTCTCCGAGCGATAAGCGTTGAAGGCGTTCTGTTCGAGGGTCATACCAAGCTCTTGATCCAGTGAATCTTTTGGTATTATCTTCAACAACTCTATCAACACCCGATTCATGATAAACCTTGCTGCTGAGGATTTTCGTGCTTGCAGGATAGCGGCAGCTTCTTCAACCTTTATCTGTAATCCTATTGAGCGGTCCAAATGCGTCCGAACTTCGCTGGCTCCAATGTTGCCACAGTAGTCACGGCACCACGACATCAAGAGGTCAACAACTCGACGAGCGTGGCGCGTTGCGCATTGTGAGAGAGAAGTGACGATGCTGTCGAATTGCGGATCGACGCCTATATCAAGAAAGGAAGATAAAGACGGATGAGAGTTCTAGTACTCGTCAGCTTGGTCGTGATGGAAGGAACAAATAGCGTACTAATGGCCTTGCACAGACCTTGTGCACTTTATTACCGGCCATTTCTCTAAACTCCTTGAACACTACTCTCAAAGCCTCCTCCGCTGGCGTTGCAGCAGAATATAATCCATCTAAATCGGCACTTCCATTTCTCCTTCCCATCATAAAACTTCCTGCATCACTACCATGCCTCCCTATCCTTGATGGCGTTTGCCTGGTTGGTATGGGTGGCAGAGCGGGCATAGGGTAATCATCTGCTCGGAAATTGGATGATCCCTGAGAAGTCATGGATCGGCCACCTTGCGAGCGATGGGACGATGTGATAGAGTATTTTCTTCCTCCATCCGAGGACTGATACCGTGCCATAGCAGGTGACGACGTCGACGGTGTCTTTCCTTTTGAGGAGATTTTGAACCCAGCGCTTTTTGGCGAAACAGGAGAATCGAATCTGGAGAATGGGTTTTTCAGGGCTGGATAGCCAGGTGCACCTGATCTGGAGTCGAACATTGGTACTGGTGGCACGGCTGTGTTTGAAGATTTGAAAGCGTTTTTGAAAGACGCCAGAGATCCCTTTGAAGCAAGGCCATTTTTTTTGCCGGGCGTTAAAGCAAGGCTGGAGCTAATAGAGGTACCAGGAGTGACAAGCGAAGAAGATGAGGCATTGCTAAACTTGCCCAGCCTTGCGTCTTGACCAAAACCATGACCGGTGTTTGCGGAGAAGCTGGCCGAGCCTTTGGGCAGCGCGGGGCGAGTGGGCGTCGTAGATCCAAACTTTGCAGGATACGACGAGTCGGAAGAGAGATTCGTTCGATGACCATAAGAGTCAGTATCTGGCAGGGAAGTGGTCGAAGAAGCTGCACCAAACACGGGACGAGCAAGGGCGGGGAGGAAGTCGTCCTCGTCGTCCTCGAGGTCTAAGAGTGTCAGTGTGAGCAGGGAAGGAAGAAGAAAGACATACTCGGGATGACGATCTCTTCCATCCTGACTGGGTGGCGCGTCGTTCTCTACTGTTGTGGTTTGCAGCGTGCTCGATGGAAGACTCGCATATATTCGTTGCTGATGCCGGACATTTCCTCCGTGCCTCGAAGCTCGAACGCGTCCAACAACCAGGCAGCCTCCACTCTCGCATACGTAAGCATCGCCGCGTGTGCCACAAGGAATCCACGTGGACTGCGACCTTAAACGCCGGTCACCTCTGACGCAAGCGGCCAGCGGCGAACGCCACCACTTGCCTTGTGCAGTGCGACCCATCGCATTCCACCACATTCCTTCCCTCGCTTTCCTTCCTTTTCCTTCTCTTCTTCACATCCCCAAACAACGAAAAGAACACATCGTAAGTAGCGCCCCTTCTAGGAAACAAGCTCATGCTCACCAGTGTTTAACTCGTTCTGTGTTTCCGCTCTTTCACAATATCCACGCTTTACAAAATGTCCTTCGCTCGTCGCTTCGTTTCCACCGCCAGCACCATGTCGTATGTCGTCCATGCTGTTGAGTCATCTCTGCAATGTTGAACTAATCGTATTCAATAGCCAAGTTTACTTTGACATTGCCATTAACAGTGAGTATAATGACCTATCCATCACTTGAGTCAATATCTTGCATCTTCGTTGGGTGATATTGTTTGCTTGCCCTCAGTTCGCTAACATCGAACTTTCGATAGACGCCCCCGCCGGCCGAATCACTTTCAAGCTCTTCGACGATGTCGTCCCCAAGACTGCCCGAAACTTCCGTGAACTCTGTACCGGCCAGAACGGCTTCGGTTACGCCGGCTCTGGTTTCCACCGAGTGATCCCCCAGTTCATGCTCCAGGGTGGTGACGTGCGTAACCTTTTTTCGCACCACGCCGTACCCTGTTTTGTGCTGACGTTCTTTCCCTTTTAGTTCACCAACCACAACGGCACTGGCGGCAAGTCCATCTACGGCAACAAGTTCGCCGACGAGAACTTCAAGCTCCGTCACGACCGACCTTTCCTCCTCTCCATGGCTAACGCTGGTCCCAACACCAATGGCTCTCAGTTCTTCATCACCACCGTCGTTACCTCTTGGCTCGACGGCAAGCACTGTGTCTTCGGTGAGGTTTCCTCTGGTCAGGACCTCGTCAGGAAGATCGAGTCTTACGGCTCCGACTCTGGCAGTAAGTTTCGTATTCTTCTTCGGCAATTTCGAGCCTCAGAAGCTGATAACGTTCTCAGAGCCCAAGGCCAAGATCACCATCACTGCCTCCGGCACTGTCTAAACGCCTTTAGCGAATTGTCGTAAAGTAGTGGAGGAAGTAGGTAGTAAAAAGCAGGCCATAAAATGAATAACGTTTTGCCATGAAAAAATCATTACTTTCATATTCAGAAAGATTTCCACGGTAATGTGCATTAATTGGACTGGATTCACTGCAGTGCGATAGACGGCCCAAAGCAGCTTTCCCACTCCCCGAAAAGAATACGGCGAATGTCGAACGATTACGTAAATGACATTGGTTTTGCTGGAAGACCGTACAGTTCTTGTTTGAAGGGCCAGTCAATTGGTGATCGATGCCGTCGGATCCCCTTCGCATAAATGACAGACTTCTATCACCTGCTACCAAATTATTAAACTAACAGACCAAAAAAATCGCTATACAAAAGTTGAGAGTCGTTCGTTTTAGGATTTCGAATGAAATCGTCGTAATGCCTCAACGCCTCAACCTATACAGGTAGTCAACCATCACGACGATGAATTTCCTCCACCTGTAACTATCTGGGTTGACAAATTCCTCGCAATGCTAGAGATTATGATGTGACCTCAACAATCCCTTTTCGGGTGTTTCTTCGAACTATCTCCGGTTATCTTAGCTTATCGTATCGGAGTCACGTGACTATTGGTCTTTCAAAGCTACGTATATATATTTTAACTCGCCTACTAACAATGCTTTCGACAGCGACTGATTCTTCCAAATTGATAACCAGAGAGGCTTCCTTGACTCTCTGCTATTGATCACTTTCCAAATCCAGTTAATGTGCAATTACTTCAGTACCATCGCTTCCACCTCCACGCCTTTAGCTACGCTACCCCTGTGCCAGCCTTTCACCATTTTTCGATCATAAAGGATATCGGGACGTCTGAAATGGTGTCTTTATGCGCTCAGCATCTTCCGCATTTGTAATTGGGATCATTCCATTTCTAAGGAGACACAATGTAATCCAATGGCAATGTCTCCAACCTATCTGGCACATTATCCAACAGGTTGAAAAACATGTTTCACCTTTAAATGATGTTGTATATTTTGAAAGATGCAGTTTATATATCTGTAGAATGGTCCTGACCAGTGAACGCAAGATTATGGTAGTAACATCAAGACGTTAAACTACCGCACTCTTTCTTCCACCTCTTCCTCTTCCTCCGCCCCTGCCTCTCGTGGTAGTTGGTGTGCCCAAGCTCCTTCTCCCACCGATATTCTTCCTTCTTTTCCCTTTTCCTTTACCATCTTCTTCCGGCTCTCCACTGTTGGATACCTCGTCCTCGCCCTCTACATCACTCGCTTCCGGTTCTGCTTTTGCTTTCCGCTTGCCAGTAGATGCTCTCTTCCTTCCTCTCATCGGTGTTGATGATCGACGACCGTCGGCTACACTAGATCCCGTACTAGCCCGTCCCCTCGTCGCCTTTCCGCCCCTCTTAGCAGCCACTGGCGGCGAGGATGGAGATGCAACAGCGAGTGATCGACGAAGGGAAGCTGTGCTTTCACCATATCCAGCAAGCGGTGATAGACCTCGCGGTTCTCGCAGACGAGGAGTAGGCGGAGGAGTGGTAAGAATAACAATGTTTGGATCTGCTTGTTGCCCTTCATTGTTCTCCTTGCTTTTTTCTTCTACATTTGTCGCATCCCCAGTCCAAACAGGTTTTGGCCGCTCAGCTCTAAAAGGTGGCAAGACAATCGTAGGCTGTGCAGGATCAAGAGGTAGACCTCCTATGTACCAGTTGGTCAGAGGAGCTTCCGGAAGAAGAGCAGGTTTTTCTATTATTTCTGCGGGAACAGGGGCAGATTCAAGCGGACTTTCGGACTTGAATTCGTTTTGGTTTTGGGATTCGGCATATTGACCACCATGACGAGCGATGCAGACTATTACATTGTTAGCTTGATCATCAAGGGGAAAATAAACTTACTGATTCCAAAAGAGCCCGTTTTTAAACTAACATCTGTTGGCTCGCTACCTGCCTGAACACCTATCAGATCACCATGTTGGACTGTAATCTCTCCAGGCTTTATACGGGTACCGGCCGGTCGAAACCGTACGGTGCAGTCGGATCCTAAAAACATGATGGCGATGTAAGAGTTTGGGGGAACGGTGATTGGCTTTAGGATTCTGACGTCAGCTTGGTATATTCGTATCTTATGTTAGTGATTGGCGTACAGGGTGTTGAGATGTTAGAATTTGAGGAGGATATGCCGCCATAGTCAAATTGCTGAACCTAACATTCACAGATAATTAGACAGCCCCAAGAACAACTTGACGTTTGGACTCACTGAGGTCGACCAGGGAACATCCTTCCTGCTTGAAAGTTGATGATGTGCATCACATCCACAAACGTCTTGGGACAAGATTTCCACCGTACGATAGGTCCAGTCGGAAAACCGGGGAGAGATGGAGCGTCATTGCCCGCGAGAAAGGTGTAGAATGGCGATAAGAAAGACTCTGCCGCTATTAAAAGTCTGATCAGCAGGCTGAGATCAGTAGAGGAAACCAGTAATCTTACGTCTCTTCACTTCTTCGTCAGGAAGAGCAGGAAATCTTTTTGGAAGGTTAACATCACCGGCCACCGAAGGTACGCTTCCCAGCTTTTGCAGCTCCATGAAAGATTTCCCAGTGAAATCCGCCTGCCTCTCACTGCCTAATACATGATGAACCTCTGTCCCCGGACCCAGGGTGGCATCGACCTGATAACGAATGACCTTGGCGTTATCTTCGTAAAGAGACCATGATCTGTGTGCCGGCTTGGGCCATGTGGCGAAACCGTCTTCTTGCCTTGGTCCGGTGCAGACGGGTCGGAGAGGCCGGAGGGCGATGTGTGAGTGAAATCCAGATTTAATCACAAAGTACTATTATATATGCTCACGGGTCAGCTCTTGAAAAATGGTGGTAGGATATCCGCCACTTACATCACACAACTTGCATCTCCAGCCAGACCAATCATCTCTCTCCTGAGCCAGTTTACATTTACTACACACGAACCCTGTCCAGTA
The DNA here is from genome assembly GCF_000149385.1 of Cryptococcus deneoformans B-3501A. Classification (NCBI taxonomy): domain Eukaryota; kingdom Fungi; phylum Basidiomycota; class Tremellomycetes; order Tremellales; family Cryptococcaceae; genus Cryptococcus; species Cryptococcus deneoformans. Next base: position 1,264,953 of record NC_009178.1, read on the forward strand.
TTCTCGCCCAATATTTTCTCGTCCGCCCTTTAACATATGGACGCCTGGTTCCTCCGGAACCAGAACGAGATTGAGCTGTTCGGGGAGGATATGCGGTATTTCTTGAAGTGCTCCCGGTTCGTTTCGAATTGGTCCTATCCGGTCTAACATAGGAATTAGTAGACATAACACATGAATGGAGAGGCAAATGGTTGACCTACTACTGGCATCAGACGCATCACCAAAGAACCAAGAGCAGCTCTCGTTCAGGCAGATATCCCCATCCGCATATACCCTATGTGAGATCTTTCGGCAGTTTTCACATTGGTGGGTGTACTTTTTATCCTCTTCACTACTGTACATTTCTACGTGACCGTTCGGCTCATCTACCGGCGTTGGTGATCTCACCGTATCCGCCTCATTGGTATTGCTATGCCCGATAAAATCCCATGATGAGTCAACAGGCACCTTTCTGGTGGCAGTGATAGATTCCTCCCCTTGTTGACCAGACTGCTGGCTGGGAGTTGACCACCAAGGTGGTGGTTGGGATCCACGGCAATATTCGAATCTAAATTTCCATACAACTTTTTCTGGTGGACCACTGGGAGCTTTTTGAATGGGCTTGAAGAGTTCCAATGAAGTAAGCACCGGCTCGAGCTATGTATTTATTTTAGCATCAAAGCGAACGAGAAGCGAGAAAAAATGGGAACACACCCAAGACTCGACAATCCAGAACCACCCGAGCACCATAAATGGCTTTGCTACTCTAAAAGGAACCGCGCTATAGTCTTGGGCGACAGCGAGAGCAACCGGTATCCTCGCTCTTTGTGTTTTTAACAGCGCTTTGATTTCTGGTAACTCGTCGTTGACAGCTTCCTTTTTCCCGGACTTCAATGATTCTGCAAGATTGATGCCTGCTGTAGCTGAAAGCGTGGAGGAAGAAGGCTCAGGAAGTACAGGTGCTACCTCGTCCTCCTGCGGAATGATGGGTTTTTGTCTACGAGGATGACCGCTTGATAGTAATGTAAATAACAGAGCATGTCAATCGACAAGAGAGCACTTACATAGAAGTCATAATGGTTCCTATTCGTTCACCTTGCCCCCAGTAAACGCCCTGCGCCTCAACTGCGCCTTCAAACAAAACACCTCTCGCCATACCGCCTCCACTAATATCCACACTTGCTCCCAAGGTTCTTTTTGGTTCTCTAAAGTATTCCAACGCCGCTTGGAGACCTCTTCGCGTCTGGGCCCAGACAGGACATGAGCCATGGGTATTGCTCAACGCGGGTTTGAGCTCGTTGGCTTTGAGGCGTGCGAAATACAATTCATCGTCGGGTGAAGACGCAACGACAGACTTTGCTAATGGGACCTTTTGGCGAGGCCGTTTGGTAAACACTTCGTTTTTGGACGACGGAACGGCAAGGACTGAATGAGGTCGTTTGCTACGATTGGGTAGGGAGGTTGCGGCAGTAGGTGGAGCAGTGACGATAGGAATTGGTACATCAGGAGATGTAATTTCCGCCGGCACTGTTAAAGGGGACGTTGCAGATTTGGTGGTAATACCATTTGCTTTTTCGCCATTCGTCATTTCAGTGTCCACGATAGTAGTTGCCTTTGGTTTGGGATTTGACTTTTGCATAGTCGCCTTCGTGATCTCAGTTGATGCAGCAGCAGAAGCAGCTTCGGCAGCCTCAATAGCTAATTTAGCAGCATTACTGAGCCTGACACTTCGTGATGTCGTGGCCCTGGGTGCTGGTACGAAAGAAGCTGTACCTCTACGACGAGACTTGGCACGCAAGTTACCCCATTGCTTTCCCGGGAGACAGTTGATGCCACGGGAGGTACATCGCGCGCATGCGGGCCAGCCACGATCACAGTGCTGAGCAAATGCTGGATGCTTGCAACAAAGACATGTAGGTGTGATCCAATAAACGGCCCGAGCTGCATGAATAGGAGAAGTGTAAGCAAAGGGCAAGCCATCGGTATCTGTTACTTACAAGTCTGCTCATCGACAGTCATCCAGATACTGCTCTGATCAAGACGAAGGTCGACATCTGCTGGCAGGACTGCTGGGCGAAAAAGCGAATGAGGCCGTAGGTTATCAAAGACGGGTTGGGGCCGCATGTCGCCCACGAATGGGTTAGGAATGTTTTCTTCGGGATAGATGACATGTGAAGGCGCAGAATATGGGGGTATACCCCCTTGGCTGAATATAGTGTAAGGGTTGTAACTTTGCAAGGATATGAGAGGACATACTAAGTCGTGATCTCTCCAGCTGTTGAGCTGTCGGCAATAGTTTCAATAATAGTCCCATTGAGATTTGTCGAATCGTCTGCAGCAGTTCCAAGCTCAACCGCATTTATTCCGTCAGATAATTGTGCTTCAGGATCGACCATTGAATTCACTCCTGCAGGTGCATCGGGGACAGGATTTGGATTTTCAAGAGCTACCTGAAGTGTCGGAATTGTAACCTGTTGTTGAACGGCTGCCGGAGGATCGATCGGTGGTAGTGGCTGATGGGATGCTTCGGGCCCACCGGTGGCAGCAGGCGAGCTGCCTTGCATGCTATTTTCTGCCTGGGAATGAGCTGTCGAGGTGCTGGAGGTGCGGTGGGAGAAATGTGGTGACAAAATATAAAGCGAATAGATTTACAAGTGCAAAGTGATACCGAAACGCAGAACGAAATGAATGAAGTTCGTTCAAATTCAAGTTCATTTATCTCTCCATACATCTACAATGCTCGCAGCCATACGCAGCGCTCTGTCCACTCGTCCAGACCCAGCGGAGTATCAACCAGTCATCCCTTCCGCTGCAGCCAATGCAGATCCTACAGATCCAGCCACTCTCGACCACATCGACCGCCAGCTCGGCCACGGCGCAGCCAGAGAGGTCGTGGAGTACGAGAGCGTCAAGGTCTATTTTTGCTTTTGGGTCCTTGGTGCTGGTGTTCTCATGAGCTGGAATGGTGAGTTTAATCTGTTCCGTACCAATTGCGCTGTGCTAATGGTGCCATGCAAATGTCATTCTTAGCCCTCATTTGTACATTCCCTCTACTTATATCGTACCTTCCTCCAGACTCGAGCCTACGTAGAAACCTCGCGAGTATACTATCCACCGTATACTGCTTCGGAAACCTCTTCTTCCTTGGTATGGCCCAGCGCCATGTCGGCAAGGTATGTTTTAGAGGTGCCGTTGGAAAGAGTCGCTCTGACACGGCGATTGGTCAGGTATCACCAGCAAAGCGACTCCATTCTTCTCTTGTAATCCTCCTTGTGACGGCCCTGCTCACCACCTATCCCGCCTTGCCCTTTCTCTTCCCAAGGTTATCCTCTTCACTCCTTTTCTCGGCCCTCGTCTTCATATCACTCGTCCTTTCATTCTCTACAGCCTACCTCCAATCATCCGTCTTTGCGCTCTCTTCCCTGTGGGGCTCGGAACAGACCCTCGGCGTCATGTCGGGACAAGGTGGCATCGCCGTCCTCGTATCCGGCGTCCAGTTTGCTTTGGCTTTTGTCTCCGCGATAGCTAAAAGTGATAATGGACAAGATGATGAGGGAGAAGAAGCGAGTAAACTCGCAGGTGTAGGTCTGTGGGCAGCGTGCTCACTGGGCGTGGTCGGATGTTTCATGGCGAGCAGATACCTCAAGAGACATCCTAAATACCTTGATGTGGTAGCCCCTAAATTTGCTGCTAGTGAGCTTAATAATGTGGAAGGTAATAAACGTGAGAACGGAACGACAAGGAAATTGTTCAAGAAGAACTGGGAGCTCAACTTGGCTGTTGCTTTTGTCTTTGTCGTTACTCTGGTGAGGCTGTCCGTAACCATACATAGCAACCAAGAAGAGCTGACTTTTGAATAAGTCTGTCTTCCCGGCAATCACCACTAGGATTCTTTCGACACATCAGCCTACACCTAGGCTGTTGCAGCCGGATGTATTCATGCCCCTTCATTTCGTCATTTTCAACAGCAAGTTCATTGCTGTTACTTTTTGATTGTGGAAACTAATAAACTCAATAGTCGGGGACTATATTGGCCGAACATACCTCCCCTCATACTCTGCACTCCTCTTCACTTCACCTCGACGTATCCTCCTCCTGTCTCTCGGACGCATCTTCTTCATCCCCATCTTCTTCGCTTGCAACGTTACCCCTCGAGAGGTTAATAATACCCCATTCATCGATTCTGACATTTTATACTTCCTGATCATTCTTTTGTTCTCCATGACCAACGGGTAAGTCTCCTCTTCTTTCTTCTTAAGAGTGTTGGAAACACGTCGTTAACTTGTATGGAAGGTACCTTGGGTCACTCTGCATGATCGTATCATCATCACCAAACCTCAACCATCGTATCAAAGAGGACGAAAGAGATGTCGCTGCGACGCTCGCTTCGTTTTGCCTTGTAGCAGGTCTCGCTGGGGGTAGTTTGGCCAGCTTTGCTGTAGCGTCAGCTGTGAATAGAGGGTTGTAATAAGTTGTAATGACGTAGGATTTAGAGTATGCATCATGTATTCGTGAGTTAACGATCTTTCGAGCACATTGAGATACGTTTTTTGTTGCATACGTTCACAACCCTTCCTCCCACTCGGTACAACAATTCATATTTTACTTGTCGGCAACGTGGATCAAGAGCTTGCCGGTGGTTCCCCTGGAAGTAATGTCCTTCTGGGCCTGGACGACGCCTTCTTGGGTAAGCTCGTACACCTTGTACACTTCAAACTGTCTCCCCTTTCAGCATTTGGTATTCTTGATCTAGAAAAATACACACCTTGAGACCGGCTTTCTTGACGATATCGACCAACTCGGTGGTGTACTCCTTGAATTCTTCAGGGGTAGTGACGATGGACCAGACGGTGGGTCGGGTGACCTTGAGGGCTTTGGGTGTAAGTTTAAGAGGAGCAAATGCGGGGACGGCACCCTTTTACCGAACGCCATGTCAGCTTGGCCTTTCTTGTACCAAAGAAAAAAAAAACACTTACAGAAGCGTTACCAAAAGTAACGATGGTACCCTTTCGCCTGACGACAAGGAAATCCTCTTCCCAGGTATCCTTTCCAACGCCATCGTACACGCCGTGCACACCACCGTTTGTCACTTCCAAAATCTTCTTAACATTATCCTCTGAAGGATCGGTGCTCAAGAGGACCAAATCAGCACCGTAACTCTTGACGAGCTCGGCCTTGTCCTGGGAAGAGACCGTACCGATCACATGACCACCAAGATATTTTACAATCTGAGTGAGCACGAGGCCGACACCACCGGCAGCAGCTCGGATAAGAACCCAGTCACCCTTCTTGACGGGGTAACTCTCCTTGGCGAGGGCAAGGGCGGTAAGACCGACGGTAGACCAAGAAACACCGTCTTTAGGGTCAACACCCTCGGGCACGACACCGACACGGGAAGAAGGAGCAACGAGGTACTCGGCGAAAGAGCTGCCGGCAGGAGTGAAGACGGTGGTACCGAGGGGGATGTCAAACTTGACGTCGGGAGAAGAAGGGCCCTGGACGAGGGTGCCGACAGCATCCTGTCCGACAGTGTAGGGGAATTTCTTGGGATAGAGACCACTTCGGTAGTCTAAACATTGTCAGCCTCGAAATTCATGCGCTGTCTGCAGTGATATGCCTTACAGGTGTCAATGTAGTTAACACCACTAAATGTCCAAAGGTCCGATCGCTTTAGTCACCACACCTCACTCAATACGGGGGTTGAGACCTACGTGTACTGAACTTTGATCAAAACCTCATCTGGATTGGGAGTCGGGACAGGGATTTCCCGAAGGACGTTGACTTCGGGGCCGCCCGGAGCGTCGACCTTGTGAACAAGAGTCAAAATGGGTGATATATTTGGCGAAGAAGTAGACTACATACCTGGATGGCCTTCATGGTCTTTGGGATCTGGAAAGAGGGCATGGTGGATAATTGTTTTGCGAGGTATGGAACACGGGACGAGAGTCTTGTGAGAATGGACATGGAAAGTGGAAAAGAGGAGACGAATATAAATGAGATGGACGACACGGGAAATGGTGAGCTTGCCGCTTATACGCATTAAAGTCACCGCACCCACGGCCCCGCATTCGGCCTCCACCTCCACTCTCGGCTAAATCGGATGAATATCCCCGCCTGAACGTAGTGGCTCGTCCCGGGCTCGTCCACCGACCGAGATCTGACTGAGATGCATATGATGATGAATGATGCATGTCACTATATCACTACGAGTACAGTACTACTATTTATACAACCGGCAATCCTTCTAGAGTAGGTGATGAGTAATGACTTTTCTATCTACTGTTGTTCCTTCGCCTTCTCTCGCCTCACCCATTCCCATGCAACATCCTCCGCTGCAGTCTTTCGCCCAGTACGCTGCACCTCGGCTTCTTCTTGTCCTGCAATCAGCAGACCTTGACCAGCGATTACACCCACCACACAAGCCCATGCCTCTCCCAATTGTCGCCAAGTGCCCAGTCGTCCAATCCCAAGGCTGCAGAGGTTTTGCCAAACGCCTTGCAAGGTCGTGAGCTTGTCCATTAATTGCTGAACCGAGAGACCAGAGATGGCATCAAGCACTTGCGACCGAGTCGTGTAGTGCTCAGGCAGACCAAGGAGATCGGGAAGAAGAGCCCGAGAAGGGTGGTGGAGATGTCGGTGGATGATGGGGAACGTGGAAGGAGATGGGATAGGGAGCTCAACAAGAGGAAGATGTAAGAAACCCTTGTCGTCCTTGACAGGTCTCGGCAGCCTGGGAAGGTCAATGAACTCGACCTCTGAATCGCTATCAGACCATGACGATGAAGATGAAAAGGAAGCATCGGAAACATTTTCTTCAGTCTCGACAATAGCAGGGAGAGAGGTTGAGACAGCTGATGCTGAAGGTGTAGGGCGTTTGGGAGTAGGAATTGGTATTGACGTGGTCAGAAGTCGAGGCCAGTACGCGCATTGAGTAGCAAAAGCAAGACTATTGACTGCAACGACCGTGTTACCGTTTGACCCTTCTCCAGATTTGTAAGCGACAGCAAGTGCCAGATCTGGCTCTCGTCCTCGTGCTTTGGCGGCCCAATGTGGTTTGCGACCGTCGATAACCTCTGGAATGGCAAAAGCGAGAGTGGTGTCACGCAAGATTTTGGAGTCGGGGTGAGGAATGGAAGCATAAGGTTGGTAGGCAAGGGTAATGGTAGCAATGGAGGGAAGAAGAGGAACCATGCGGTCAAAGATGTACTGAACGGGCTAGAGCTGTGGTCAGCTACAACTCGCTTTCATCCAGAATAGTGAGACTCACAATTTCCTTGAGGTATTCATTATCAATGTATTCAATTGAAGGGAACCTAGGATAAGGCAATTTGAGAGGAACTCTGACTTGGCCAGGAACCGGAGCAGGAGGGTTCCAAACGGCTTTTCTTAACCTCTCCAGCCTCGCGCTTTCCACATCTAGCCTTTGGACCAACTTCAAGGGCAGAGGCCTGGTGTTACTCTTTTTGACGGCAGCCTTGGACCTGACACTCTTGGTTTGAACAGCAGCCTTTTTAGCTCGGGTGATGGAGGTAGATCGGTTGTAAGGCTTGTTGGAGTGGCGACGATAAGTGAATTTTGGAGCACGGCCAAGACCAAGGGCAGCAACCTTCTTTTTGGCCGGAAGAGTAACCCCGGAAAGTGAGGTACGCAAGGAAAGAGAGATGGCGTCGATATCGCTGAGGGCGATGTTAGGTGCGGGAGAGTTCTCCTTATTAGAAGAGACCGGAGGAGCAAGGTAAGTAGCCATGGCGAATGGATGGAAGGATGATCTAATGGAAAAAACAGCAAGTCAATAATGCTCCCAGCGACTCGATAACACCCGCCAAAACTCACGTTGAATGAAAAACAATAACTGTGGGGATAAAAGAAGCCCGAGTAGTGGTTAAAGGCGGCGTGCAAGGTCCTTGCGTCGTGAATAAAAGTGTCTGTAAGTGAAGGCAGTGGACCGTTAGGGGATGTGTTAGTAGCGGATGCTGGGCAGTTATGCATCCTGCAGCTCTCTCTTGATATATGCTCCGCACCCGACTTCAGTTGCCTCTCATGCGAAAGGTCCACTCATCCGTCAATGCGCAATCAGCGAAGAGTGGGCTGGAGTTGACGAGCAAATGAAGGCTTCAAAGGTCCTTTGTTTCAACCATGCACTCCCGGCAGCGGCGGTATATCTCCAGTGCAGAAGGGGCCTCCTCCGCCTTTCCACTTCTGTTCTCTCTCGTGGCACCGGGCGATTAAAGTGATGCATTGGTGTGTGATGCCTTTGTGTTGCCATCATCTCCCGTTTCGGCAGAGCGACAGGTGAAGTCTTGTTTGATGTGATGGTGAGACGGACGTGGAGGTATGCCGTCGGGCAAGCAGGAATGCATAGCGTGTTCTCTCCTTTGGCCCCATGAATCCTAAGCGACAATGCCGAGTAGCTGGCGGACGATGGTTTTGGTGAAGGGCAAGGCAAGCGTGGCAGAAGTCACAAACGACTTTTCCTGTCAGTGCGCGTCGTTTCATAGAGCAGGCTGATGTTCAGGTCCCTCGTGATGTGATTGGTTACGGATAAACAATCCAACACGCATCACCTTCAGCACTCAGGCGTCATCAAGTACTGGGCTGATATCCGGTCCCGCTGATACTTTCTTCTACCATCCCCTCCAGTGAACTGTGAATGCGTTGCGGACGTATCGGGCCATGTGTAGTGGGTGCTGGATTGGAGCTCTCATCACAGTTGCCATGCTTATTAAAAAATTGAGGGCGTAATGCACGCGATTGAAAACTGAAGTGACTTGGACGGATGTCGGTTGCAGCAAAATACAGCACTAATGATTAATAATTGCTGTTTAGTATATTTCTGCTTGACGGCAGCTTGTGTGGGGGCAAGGCCGTGCTCATCAAGCCAGTAACCTGTCCCCTCTTGGACACTTCGCAACGCATATCTCCGGAAGAGATCACATTGAGATTGTAATAGGACGGGTTAAGAAAGGAATACGACAAAGCCAGGCGCGACCCAAAACTAGGAAATGGAATCAAAATTGAACTGGAAGGAATTAGCCCTGAAAAATAAGAATTCCCATATTTGAAACGTACGAGGGATTGTTTGTACCATAATTAAATCACAACCTCCTCGTTGCGCCTTCCACATATATCGAGTAAAATAATGGCGATACACGTGTAACCACAACAACGGAGGAGGTCACGATGAGCAGTCTTCAAGTGTCAATCATGGAATATCATAACAAAACTTGTATATAGCGATGGTAGGGTTAACTAAAAGATGAACAATCCGCCGTTCCAATAATTTTATAGACACCGAAAGACCATATACATCATGTCATTTACCTACGCTGAAGCGCCTTCTATGTAAGAAAAGCAATGAAATGCGGACGATAATTTTTTTGATTGGCTGGAGAAATGTTTGACTAGTAGCAATGCTAGATCCGTGCCTGAATATCCATCCGGCTTTCTTCGGTGCAGGTCAGTAAGTCCCTGCCAAAAACGAACTTGCGGCTCCGCTTGTTCCTGTGCTTATACGATTTCTAATTTATGACATACGACATATAAGGAGGGCATGGAATATTCATGACGAGCTAACTATAGAGGCAATCGACATTCAGTGTGCTGCAAGCACTCTCTTTTTGCAAACACAAACATATGGCCACACACACAGTTACAGATTACAGATTGATGACAGACGACCAAGAATACGGTTCAGGGCAGCCGACGCCTCAAATGGATTACGTACCACATATCATTTGGCATCCGACTCAGGTTAACTCGGGTTTTACAGGCGTCTCTCCAATCCCGCACGTCGCACATCGTCGATCTTAATCCTGTTTTGGGAACTTGCATCACTGTCACCTCTCCAATCGTCTAAACTCAATCATCTATCTCACTTCTCTTTTTACCTTTCTCCATAGATAACCTCAAGCATTCGACCTTTTCGATTATCGCAATCGATCTCTTCATCGTTAGCTTAACAACAGCGCCTCTAATATCTTTTGGCAAGTGGCAGGAGGAATCCAGCACTTGGGCTTTGACAATCCTAGGGGAGTCATTACCTTGCCTTCGGTGCGAGCACTTGTTGTTCTCGTAACGGGTTGATTATATATATGGAGCTGGACGGTTGGCCAAGGTAAGTCATCGACATCAAAATTTTAAGGTGAGGAAGATCTTAACATGCTTCCGGTATTTCGCTCTCAAAGGCACCGCGAGCTCCACACATTGCATGTGCTGAGTTAAACTCTTTTTCCGGACGGTTTCAACATTTTGTCAAGCATTCCATCTAGGAGTATATCGCTCCTTCTTCTTCAATCCCGACATCCTTTTTTAAACCTTTTTATCCATCATGCCTTTATCCTTAACTGCGCGTTCTCTTACTTCGCCATCGGCTATGTCTGGAGAGTATCCTCAAACGCTATCTCTTTTAGTGCTCCTTCCATCAACCTCAAGCTCCCAAGCAGAGATTCTTACGCCATATCGGCCTAACCCTCTAACAACCAGATCATCCAGTCCCAAAGTGCCAACAGTACTGAGCTTGACAAAGAGTGGAAACGGAGACCAAGGAGGAGATGGAGTAGTGCATGCAGAGGAACTCAAGGCTAAGGTGATGGCAGGTAGACGACTAAGTCTCGGTTCAAGTCTGGGATCAGACATCAACTTATCGATAGGAGAGGAGACGATGTCTGCCAACGTCATCCCTGTTGGAATAAACCAGCCCAGTAGAGTGGCAACATTACATGACATGCCTCCTTTTTCGCCGATAGTGTCGCCCACTTCAAGCATCCCTCCTCCAATTACAAAAGACCCTTCCTCGAATTTGAACACGCCTCCTTTTGGTTACAGTTCACGTTCAGGCTCAGGTGGCGGCGCCCATTCACGTCGTCGGCGACCTCAGACAGCTTCTGGGACTGCAAACGACATAGCACCGGCCCTCATCAAGGAGACGGCCAATGCTAGATCCAGCCTGGCGATGGTAAGCGGAGCGGTCAAGGGGAGAGGGAAGGCGAGGCCCGGATGGGAAGCTGATGAGCTTGTGGGTCATCTACGGGAAAGCGGTTTGGAAGGTGAGTTGAGTGATTGCTCTTTCACTGTATTTTGTGTGGATGCGTCGCGTCGTCGATCTGTCGCACCCGATATTCTCCGCCGAGATCTGTGCGGGGATGAGAACAAGGTGCAGGATGGAAGAGTAAAAGTGTTCCAGGGCGGTGCCTGCCGGTGTCACTAATCACGCTTTGATGGATCGATCATTATCCGCCTCCGGCATCACCGGAACTTGCCTGCAGATCATCTTTTGTCTTTTAGCTTAGCTCTATCTACACTTTTCATGATCTCCGTTTGTTGAGAACGAAAGCTGACGCAATTTGGCGGCAGTCACCGTGGTCCACACTCTGTCCCATCTCACCTCCCTCATAGACCCTGCGGTCTCTCCCTCCGCCCACCCAATTATCACCCGCCCCGCAGACCCCGCAGAGCCTGTTACGCACGTAATCCTTGTCCCTCTCGCCGATTCCCCAGCCTTCCCTTCTCTTTCTCTGCTCTTGAACAGCGGCACAACTCCCTCGGCCGTTTGTTTCCAGCAAGATATCTTGGAAAGAGCTGTACGCGCAGAAGAGCAGTGGCTCAAAGGCGCTTTGGCACAGATCAAACGAGTGGCCGACATGTGTACAAAGCATCGGTCTCCCCTCTCTTCAGCAACGTCCACTGCTCGCCCTTCACCTGTTGCTTCTGGCCCTGGTAGTCCCACTGAGGCACCTGCGCCGCTTATCATCGCATACAGTGCCAACCCATCCCTTTCTCAGTCTGCGATATCGTCTTGCATTGCTGCTGGCGTGATTGGTGTGCTGAAGCCCCCGTACGATTTGAGCACTGCCGAGATGGTGCGCAGGATGGTCCAATCGTACAAGAAGGGCGAGCTACCTGTCGCTTTCCAATCACCCTTTGATACGTCCTCACCGTATGATATAACAGCCTCTCGTTTCTCAATCTCCCCCGGAGGAGGTTCTGACGAAACCACCACTGTTGTACTACCGCCGACTGCATTAGACATGGGTGCAGAGCATGAAGGAGAGAAGGTCTTAGCGGCAGCAATGGGTCCACGACAGGGTTCCAGCGAAGCTTGGAATTGGGCTCGGAATGAAAAGCGATCATCATTCTCTCAAAGAACGTCAACCTCGCGAGAGTCACAAAACGCTTCTCGCAAAGGATCCACTGTCTCAGGAATCGCTTTCGCCTCTGCTGATCCTTTTGCTGCCAGCTGTGCTTGCAATAGCCCCTCCTCTCAACATTTGCGACCGGATCAACAAACCCCGCCCATGTACCAGCAATCGCCAACTATGCCAACATACAAACACCCGGAAATTTCCCTACCGCCTGCTCCACAGTACACATACCCTTATCTGTTCTATCAAGCGCCATCTTTTTGCGTTTTCCATCCTGCTCCGGATCCGCGTAGGCGAAGTGTAGATATTGGTGGTTTGGCAGAGGCCATAAAGAGAGCATCTCGATTATACGAGGCTAGTCATCCCATTTTATCGGGATCACGAGCTTCAAGCATCCAGCCTCAAGGATTCAAACATGCACAAATGCACGAAGACTACTCCTTCCCTTCAGCCGCTTCACCGACATCTTCTGCGAACCCCAAATCATCCCTCAGTTCAAGCCAGGAGACACACTCAAGCGATGAGAATGACGCTTGGGGCAAATACACCGAGTTGGCAGAGCTCCTTAGTGCTATGTACTGCCACACAGGGACAACTATTGATATTCAAATGGAGGAATTTGAGAAGTGGGTACCATGAAAGTATTGACAGTCGAATCTCAGCTAATCTGTTGATCAGATTCTCCAACCCATTAACCCCAAAAAAGAGGTCGCAACTTGTCGAGCCGCATTATCTCCACGAAGATGATCTTTATCGAATGGCTTGTTTGATCTTTGAAGGGATTTTGAATATAGAAGGTCTGGCTGAACTTGGTCTTCAACAAGGTATGTCCATTTTTAGGTGATCTATCCGTTGTTCTAACGATGCCTGAATAGACAATGTCAACCGTCTTTTGTTCGCGATGCGAGCCATCTATCACGCGCCAAATCCCTATCACAATTATGTCCATGCGTTAGATGTCTTACAAGCCACATACACCTTCCTTGCGGATTTAGGTGTCGCACCGCCATTTGAATACATGCGCGAATGGGGTCCAAACAAGGAGATATGGCGAAGGCCATCAGAAAATGAGGATGAAAGAAGTGCTGGTACCAAGAGGGCAAGAGAAATTATGCGACCGCAAGATATTTTAGCTGTGCTGATTGCTGCTATGGGACATGATGTCGGCCACCCTGGTCTCAGTAATGCTTTCATGGTAAGTTGTTATTTTCAGCTCAAATCAGAGATAATCCTAACAGGAAGTAGAAAAACGCAAGAGTACCTCTATCGCAAGTGTATGAGGATAAATCGGTTCTTGAAAACATGCACTGCATGCTTGTTGTGCAGTTGCTCCGCAAATATGGTTTTGGCTTCTTGATTGAACGCACAAAATCCTCATCTGGGGAGCAGGCGGTGTCCAATCTGGATCAGAAGAGTTTCCGACAAGTCCTTTATTCGTCTATCCTTGCCACAGACATGTCGCTTCACTTTGCTTGGGTCCAAAGACTCAAGGAATTTGATGATAGGTTGAAATCTGGGGAGGCGGGTGCTGTAGAGGACGAGAGGATTTTGATCTGTCAAGCTTTAATCAAGTGTGCAGATATTAGCAACCCTGTGAGTCTTATTGAATCCACTGTCCGGCTCTCCTTTGACACTCATTTGCAGAGCCGACCAATTGACGTGTCGCAACATTGGTCCTCTGTTCTGCTTGAAGAATGGGCCAAACAAGCATCGCTTGAACAGGATCTTTCACTTCCAGTGTCAGTTGTTGCATCAGCAGACGCTGCGCTCCAGGCCAAGGGCCAAATTGGTTTCATTGATCTGTTCACGAAACCACTGTTCCAGGCGGTGTCTGATGCGTTGCCCGAGCTCCAACCTTATGCTGATAGCTGCATGGAGAATCAGACGATATGGAAAGCAAGACTGGCTGAATTGACGGAGAAGGAAGGCGAGGAAGGGGAGGCAGTGAGGACATTAATCCAACCGGCGGTGGAGGGCGCAAGTCAAGACGAAAGATTCAAGACCCTGTTCCCCTTGCTTCTCCCCACGCCGCTAGTCTCTGGCCTCTCTGGGCCTGAAGATACATTACTCAAGCGTTCTTCATCTATCCCGTCGCCTACAGCCGCCATGACGTCGTTTGCTCCTCACACGCCATCCATGTTCAATTTCGGCATTGATTTAACGGAGCAAACTGGTGCATCTCCTGCCGCCAGCGTCATGCGCGCAGTCTACCACGCAAAGCTAGTCGACCAAGGTTCGCGTTCGAGATTGGCTAGCTGGTCGAGAGGTTTCGTACATGGAGATTGGAACGAGCACAGGAGGATGTCGACGCCAGACATCTTGACCAGTAGTAACCATCTATGAAAAAGGGATCAAAATACGCACGGAAAATTTCCAAATTGAGGTACTGGAGGCACAGTTGTATGAGTATATTTGGTTGCTTCATCTTTGGAGTATATTTTGTGATTGTATGTAGCATATTTATGGATTTTTTTTCTCTCATAATTCTGGCAGCTAGTCTGCCCACGGACTCCTTGTGGTTAGGCCATCATTGCATCCATCCAACTAGGTGGCGTAGCGGCATCTTCACTCCAAGCGGTTGTTTCTTCTCCAAACTGAGCCAAAATCCCAGGCCCACTAGCACTGCTCTCAATGGACTGAATTTCGAGGACTTCGGGGACGTCATATTCTTTTCCGGGTCCATCCCAATTGGCCCATGGAACACACTGATGGGCTTGGCCTCTTTCCTCCCACTCTGAGTACTCCCAAACACCCCTCCTATGCTTCCCATCGGGCATCTCAGAAACCATATGGTCCCATTCGGCTATACTCATCTAACCATCAAGTGATTTTGCAGTCTCACCATCAGCTGACGGACCATGAAAGTTGAGTGAGGCTTGATGTTGGGCAAAGTTTGCCGGGGGAGCTCAAGGCGGTTAGATAAGAATTGAGAGATCAGTTCTAGTTTTCGGATCACATCTTCTGTAGCTGTGGAGGTTTGGACGATTTTGATGGCGGAGTGCCGAGGAGGCAAGCGGAAAAGTTTCGATCAAGCTACCGAGATATTCGAACGCTTCAATGCAAGGGCGGTGACACTCGTTGATAGGATAAACGTGAGGGATGTTGATGGTGGGCACCTTGATTTGGGACGTTTGAGATAAGGTGTCTTGTACAAGTTTTTACAGACAAGCTGGCAGTGGGAGATGGTCGCGGGGCGCCCTCCATCCAGACGTCGCTCTCCTTCTGAGGCATGATTAAGTCTGCCAGGGACAAAGTTACAGTAGGTGGCGGCGTCAAACCTTCCTTCTCCGTAGACATCTTTGACGTTTCGTCGCTTCTGGAACTCCCAAAATTTCGGGAACAATTGCTTAGCTTTTTAGAGACGCCGCTCTTCAAATCAGTCCATCCATTAAAACTATTCTTTCTAGTCTTATGTCCAGCTTGTATTAGAATTTCTTCTTGACTCTTGTCTCATCAGCTTACCCAAGCAAGATCCCCAAGCATCTGGTCGATAACGTCTAGACTGCAGAATCACATCGATGAGGTCATTATAAAGATTGGGCGCTACGACCATACCCCAGTCTTTGTCACTAAGATGTTGACCGTCTTTGGCGCCTAAGCGCACCCCACGTTCAATATCTCGACGTAGGCTCACGGTTCTGCTGAGATCACCTGTGAGGTAACGGGGAGACTGAGATAGAAGAGATTTATGCTCTTGGACAGTAAGATGGCGAGAACCGTAAGTGGACGTATAGGATGCGAGAGCAGACGTTTCCTCAAAAATGATGCGGCTACCAAGGATTAGACGATCTGTCGCCGGAATTGGATGCAAGGTTTGCAGGATGTCATTGCGGTTGTGCGCTAAGAAGCAAGAAGCAGTGAGTCAGTTCCATGGAGGTATGTTTCAACGAAGTCACTTACTCCTGCCTCGAGAGGTGTATGAGCTCATCATACCATTTTGCTTTTCGACGCTGGTAAGAGTCTTATCGGCCAATTTTGAAGCTTCCGCGAATAAACGTTTTGCATTTTGGGTGACGTCGGCGACGGTCGATTGTACAGTGGACACGTGGCTACTAGGTGTCCCCAATGTTGTTGAGGCTAAATGCTGGGATGTTCTTGCGCTTGGCGGATGTGTTTACTGACGAGGAACGAGTATGGACTCAACGTTATATGCCGCCCCACAAGAGCCCCATAACTGAATTTTCAGCACAAAGGATGACGGAAGTACTGAACTGGCCACCTATTTTACATTAGAAGTATGGAGCGTACTGCGAGTAGACTTCCCTCTGATGGAAAGAAGCAAAGAAAAATCATTTGGAAGCCGCCTGCAGTGTCAATCAGTCGCGTACTGCATCTCATGTCGTAGGGCGCATGTAATACATACAACAGGAACAAAGTCATACAACTTGAAGTTCTATAACGACATCTCAAGTCACTAAAAAGGCCTTGTTTTATCTTCCATTTGGAAAGGACTGTCGATTACCTGGCCCACATTCTCAAGCCACTGTTGTTTGTGTCCCTTTTCCCTTTCCCGCTCGTGTTCAGCGTCCCAAAAACTCTTTGGTTTGGGTTGACTCTGTGGAGGAGAAGCGCTCAACGGACTGTCCAAACTATGCTCATTCTCCAACCGCAGAGGCGAGAGATTACTAACGGCGCTATCCGGCCTTGTACCCCACGGATGCGACTTCTGCTCTCCTTCACCAGAGGAGGCTGTCTCGGGACTAAACGTCTGTCGTAAAGGAGACTGTGGTCGATGCACTCGAACAGTTGGCGCACGGTCAATTGAAGATTGGGCACGGATAATGCTCGGATGAGATGGAGAGCGAAGCGATGTCGGAGATGTCGCCGATGTAGGTGAGACAGGAGATGTGGGGTGTTCATGTGATGGGTTGTCGGCGTTAACAGGAGGAACAGAAACAGTATTGCGATGCTTTGTTCGGTTAGACTGAGGAGATGTATGGGTATGATTGAAGGATAGTTTGGGTGTGCCCAGATCATGATATGTCCTCAGTGTTTCTGACAGTTCATCCAGCTGCAATTCGTTAGCGATCGTCACCGGTCGTCAAAAGATCCACTACTATCCTACCTTTTCCATAATCTCATCCACACCTTTTTCTCGCCTCTGTAACCTATCCTCTATCCCTTTATAATCCTTCTTCTTGTCATCCTCTTCAATTCCACCCTTTTCCTCTTGTTCTAAACCATCATCCTCTCCCAACCCTTCTAGATTGAAATGCATCTTCCCAACTTGCTCTTGACCCTTGAGCACGGTCTCCAGCAGATGACGCAGCTTTCTGCTCATTTCACTTCCTTCTGCAGAAAGCTCTGCATTAAATACTTCAAAAATAGGCTGTTGGTGGACATCCTTGGGACCCCCATCGCCCTCTCGTCCCGGAGGTAGCGCAGAGGGCAAGAGGGGATGTGACTGATGTTCCCCGGGCGCTGAAGAGGAACGATGTAATGATGGACGACGGTGGTCGACTGTCCCTGTCGGTTTTATGAAAGAGGAGACATAGGGGTCATGGACGCTCGGAGGGGGAAGGTTGAGATGGGTATCGGGGGTTAGACTTGTCTGCCTTGGAGGTGGTGGGTTGGCGGACATGGGAGATGAGCTGTCTGAGAGGAAATTGAAGTCATCGTCTGAGAGCTTCTTTCTGTTCTCTTTGGCTGTTTGCGTTGTTTTCTGTTGTTGCTGCGGTTGCTGCTCCTTGCTTGTGTTGCTGGGTGGAGGAGGAGGTGCGAAGTCTCTTGCTGTGACCGAAAATCGGTGCGAGGACGTTGATTGGGGCGACTCGTGTATTGCAGATGCGTAGACTGGCGAGTGTGCTGCTGACCTTGGACGTACGGGTGAGTAGTATCCAAACATGATTTTCCTTGTTGAAATATCGAGAAACAGAGAGTGGAAAGAGGATATAGAATCGCGATACGTAACACTGGCAACTATAACAACGTCATTACGTAAATAACAAATACATCATTTCACTATGCTTAAAGAGACCCTCGTCCCTCTTCGGCATCTACTTTTTCATGGCTCGCACTCTTCACTTTTTCAATCAACGCACGCACACCCTCCTCGCCCTTGACCCTGTGCACTCGCTTCTCAAGACCCTCCAGCTTCTTGAGCTCGTCCGGGAGCACATCCCGTCGGAAGTCAAAGTCGGGGAACTCGGAGGCTGAGAGAGCGAGCTCAACAGCACCGGAGAACTTGGCAGGGTGCGCAGTAGACAGAGTGATCCAGGTGGTATCGGAGGAGCTACATCATGTCATTGACTGCACAGTTGATACCAGACAAAATCACTTACGCCTTCTTGGCAGAGCGCTCCTGAGCGGTAAGACCGACGGCAGTGTGGGGGTCAACGACATAAGGACCGTACTTCTCACGCCTGTAATACTTTTGGATCTCCTCGAGCGTCTATACATGCAAATAAGCACCCTTGAGTTGTTATTCACAACAGACAAAAACCCACCTGACCGTCAGATACTCTCTCGGCCCAAAAGTCCTTGCCAGCAGCCTGCCTGACATCCTCTCCCAGGTCGACCTTGCCATCCTTCTTCAAAGCGCTCATCCAGCCGTTCAACTTCTCCTGGGCCTTGAGCCTCTTCTCCTCATCGGAGCCCTCGGTGCCGTTGGTCTCAAGCGCAAGGTAGTACAACAGCCTCTCAAAGTTGGAAGAGAGGAGGATGTCCATAGCGGGAGAGTGAGTCGCCTTGACGGCGCTGACAGCCTGCTGTCCGTCGCTAGAGCCGTTGACAGCAGCAGTCTCGGCAGTCTGGTCTTGTTGCACAGGGTCATCAGCCTCGTACCTGCCGGTCCTGAAAAATCGCTCGAGAATGTCGTTCTCATTGGTAGCGACGACGAGTTGCTGCATGGGGAGACCAAGCTTCTTGGCGTACCACCCAGCAAGGATGTCACCAAAGTTACCAGTGGGCACCACGAATTGAAGCTTGGCACCGTCCTTCCTGGCCTCTTCGGGAAGCTGGAAGTAGGCGGAGAAGTAGTAGACGATCTGAGCAAGGATACGGGCCCAGTTAATCGAGTTGATAGCACCAAGACGGTGAGTAGCGTTGAACTGGGCGTCCGAGAAGAGCGTCTTCACGATGCTTTGGCAAGTGTCAAAGTCAGAGTCCTCAACGGCGACGCAGTAAACGTTGGCGTCGAGGACAGTGGCCATCTGAGCCTCCTGGATAGGGGACACTCGGCCATCGGGGTAGAGGATGAAGATGGTGATGGAGGGCTTGGATCGGAGACCGTAGATGGCAGCACTACCAAAGTTGTTAGCTCTCAGTCTCCCATTTCTCTCCTTGACCTCACCTTCCAGTGTCGCCACTAGTGGCACCAACAACGGTCAATTCCTCCATATCCTCAGTCTTGCCCTTGTTCCTCCTCTCCAAAAAGTACCTAAACAACTCTCCCAAGAACTGAAGGGCCACGTCCTTGAAAGCCCATGTGGGGCCATGCCAGAGCTCGAGAACGTACTCCTTGTCACCAGTCTGTCTGATGGGCGTAGTGGCGGGCGATCGGAAGGAGCTGTAGGCAGTGTTGATGATGGACTGGAGGTCGTCGGAGGGAATGACAGAGGTGGGGACGAAAAGAGAGAGGATTTCGTGGGAGAGCTCTGGGAAAGACAGACCGGCCCATTTGGTCTTCCAATCCTTGGGAAGGGCAGGGATATGGGTGGGGATGTAGAGACTGTGTGAAGTCAGCCAGTGGGAGAAGCGACGGGCGAGACGTATACTGACCCTCCGTTGGGAGCGAGACCGGTCAAGACGGCCTGGACGGGCGTGAGCTGGGGTGTGTGTGGCGGAGAGCCGGATTGCACTCACGTCCTCGAAGGAGAGGGTCTCCTTGCCACCTCTTGTGGAGAAGTATCTCATTTCCTGGTCCATGTCTGCAGTTTTTGTGGATATATATACCTCGGAAAGATGATACACCTTTTTTTCAACAACCCACCCAAATAACTGCTGGTCGCGAGTCATTTCATGCTATTACGTAACATCCACATCCTATTAAAACCCTAACCATTAAAAGGGCGGACCTGGAAGCAACTCAGTGGTATAAGTGTCCGGGCTGCAGGATGAGTTTTGACCGAGTAATATGGAATTAAAAGAGACATAAAAGGGGTATTTCGCGAATAGTACAGAAACGCGTGAAAAAGTGGTAAGAAGTGCATGCCTAAAGCCTATTTGTGGGCGCCTAAAGACACGCCTTCAGCCAATTTCAACTAAGTGACCCAGAGGTGTATAGAATGCATATTCGGTATTTTTGGCACGGACCTGAGCTCAGTTCAATGATACAGGTTTGAAAGCCGTACGATGAGATTTAAGCGAGTGATATGGAATTGAAAACAGATAGAAAGTGGGACGTCGGGGGTACTGGTTGCCCGCTAACGCGAGCGAGCCGAACGGTATCTTCCGAATTGTCGGCCCATTCCAAGAACAACTAGAAACAGAGTAAGCAGATATCCACCCTCTTTACGTCGATCACTTACCTTTCCGCCATACTCCCAACCGGAAACACCCTTGTCTTCCAGCTTTAAGCACAACCTTCTCAAAAGAGCCTTGTCATCCCTCAAGACCGCCTCTGGGGCCAACTTCTCCACAAGTATCTTGTGCGCCCGATCGTAGATCTTGGCTTGAAGAAGAGCATGATACTCGCCCCAGGCATCACCAGTCGAACAGAGGGAAGCTGCTCGAGATTCGTGTATCCATTCTTCAGGAATGCAGAGAGTTTCCGTCAAAAAAGCTTGATCTTCTTTAGTAATGGCCGGATGTCGGTAAAGAAGGGCATGAAGAGCCTTGAAACGCCTAATGAAACAGATCAGCTCCTCTATTACCTAAAACACATGCAGACTCACCCATCGACTGTCTCGAGGTGCAACAATACAAAGGCAGCCCACTTCCATTCGCCAATCTCTTCCAATTGCGCAGCATAAGCCGCCGTCAATCGGTCAGCGTTCGCACTGTATCCACTACTCTCATCCCTATCTTCAAAGTCTCTTCTTCTCAACACTCTGGAAAGCAACACGTAAAGATGCCATGCTAACCGCACGTCAAATGGGCTAGGAGATGTGTCTCGCGATCGAAGTACCTGGTCAAGAGAGATGGCGTCGTCGGAATAAAGTTGAAGAAGATTGTACAGAACATCTGTAGGTTCAGTGGGAAGATTCCAGGAACGAATGTTGTCGGATGATTTCTCAAGGTATGGCGGAAGAGGTTTAGCAGGTGGATGAGAAGATGAGAGAGAAAAGGTATAAGAGTCGACGACATCTCGGATGGTATTTTCAAAAGGTATACCGTACCAAAGATGAAGACCGAATGCACGCTTCCAGTCAAGACCTTCAGCAATCAAAACGTCAGGACACCCATCAGACCCTCGAGACGGATCGCCGGCTGAAATATCGGTGATACCGGCCAAAAGAGCGTAGAGTTTCCGGTAACCAACAGCGATTAGAGGGTTCACCTTGTACGCCTGCCAGTCTTCCAACTGCTTCAAGAGTTCGTCTTTAAAACTTTCTTCTCCACCCGCTTGGGACAATAACGTTGCTAACCTCATATTGCCGGCCTCCAAAGCAGACTCGACAGCATGCTCGACTTGATGGCCGCTCAGAAGAGAGAAAATCTTGCCTGGCTGGTCCTCGCTTCGAGTTATTAGATCGGAATCAACCAAAGGAGCAACAGCATCTTCCAACCACCTGGACAAAGCCAGCTTTCGGCGGATTGACGAAATGCGTTCGATAAGCTCTTCCGATGACCCTTCAGGAAGTTGAACATCAATCTCATCGAAAAGGGCAACACCAAGACGGAAAACGTTGGCTTCGTGAGAGCGATCACCTGGGTCAAATCGAGAAGCAAAGTCGTGGAACCGTATGCCTGGGTTGATGGTAGCTGTTGGCACACCCTGCACCTGTTCAATTAAGCTGGTCTCCAGGTGGAGGGAGAGTAGTCTTTGAGACTTGGATGTTTCCACCTCGGTTTCTTCCGATAGTACCTCCACCTTCTCGATATAGACAACGGCATCGGTGTCCGCTCGACTATTTACGTCAACGGATGAATCTCGCCAGTTCAAACGTAATTTACACTCACACTGACTCAGTCGGCGAACAAATCTTTCCAATGTGTACCAGCTCTCCGTTTGGACCCCAAGAACATCTGAATGATCTCCCTGACGCCAATCCTGCGTCCACTCTTAGCCCCTCTGCTCCCTTGGCCACACTCTCTTCCTCAGTTACTCTCGCATACTTCCTTGGTTGACGAAGTTTGGGCAGGCTTATTTGGGTCTCGCCGAAAGAGGTCCGCTATGGTACAGTTAATACAGAGCAAAATTTAGGCCCCAACGAAGACAACATACCTTGATAGCCCGCTCATCAAGCTTCACATTTTCCCCTTCGGCTTCACGAAAAAACGACTCATATCCCTTCTCGGCTTCCCTCTTCTTTGACATTGCTAACTCTTTCCCAGGTCTTGTCATAGACGCAGAAGACCCGAAAAAGGAGTCTTGCATGCCTCGCAAATTCTTCATTCCCTCCGCTCCCAGTTGCGATTTGATGGGAAGGTCCCAACTAGCTTCAGGAAAATCCATCTCACCGCTCTCATCCGCCTCTGTCAGCCCATCTTCCATATAAGACTTTTCTGAAAGCTGGTCCTCTTCAAACCCAGAGTCATGCTCAGCTTCAACATCCCGGATACTCTTGGTAGGAAGAAACATATCATCGTCGTCCTCTGCTGACGTCTCCGATGGAGATCTGGAAAATTTCCTGGCAACACCTTCCCTCCGCCTTCCCAGGTCCCCATTTTCAATACTTTCATCCTCGTCACTATCGGCGATACCATAGGTCGTAAAGTGCTCCACACGGAAGGTCCAGGTCCCATCATCAGTATAACTGATGAATTCGGTGTCAGGAATAGCCTTAACACGCCTAACAAACTTCTGGAATCTTGGATCTTCAGGGTCTCGCACCCAGTCTTTGGTCGCTTTGTCCGTGGTGAATACATTCTCGAGCATGATTCTAGCTGGCACATTCAGGCCTTGGCCTCTTTCAGGTTTTTGAGAATAGTCGTCGGGGTAGACAGAGAGCTCAGATTGGTCAACGACTATTATAGAGCCAAGAATATCTTCCAAGGGGGCAAGTGTCAAATCAACAGGTTCAAGGAATGAAACTTCACCGAAACCACGTCGACCTGCAGTGAAACCACTCAGCTGGGAGAGATCTTCTTTGCTCATTTGTTCGAGCTTTTCCAACTTTGGTCTACACCAATAATCGCCTTTCTTGGGCGCACGCTCAGACCCAGCAACTCGGGGTGATGCGATGGCTGAGGTTGATCGGGTGACTGAAGATTCGGCGATCTCAGGACGGGAAGGTGTACCATTTACAGGAGGATGGAATACAAGAGGAGTACCAGGTGTCTGAAGGGTAGAAGTACTACCCTTGAGGGAGCTCGTGGAGGCCTTGAGAGCTGATTTGCCAAGGACAGACTCCAGCTGGTCATTACCGCCAATGGAGCTGCCAATATTCGGTGTCACCGAGAGTTTCTTAATGTTTGGACGCGGCACAAAGGCATTGGGGGTCAGGGCGGTGTCACTCAGACCCTTATACCTGTCGGGAGCAGCGGGAGAGTTGAACATGCTCGAACGACCAGGGGAGCTGACAGAAAGAGGGCTACCGGATCGGCCAGGGCTCTGAGACACATTGAGGGGAGACGCGAAGCCACGAAGTTTGTTGATCTTAGACTTGTTGGTCGAGGGGGTGAGACGGTAAGATGATGCAGTAAGAGGGGGGAGCGCCGGCTTCTTGGACTGCGAGCCAATTTCAAGCTTTTGACCACTGTACGCAAAGAGGGGGTTGTTTCCGTATGGGTTTTGGTCGATGGACGCCGTGAGACTAGGTTGCAGTTGTTGCTGTTGCTGTTGGGGTTGCTGCATAGCAGACTGTCCCAGTCCGCTAAAAAGACCACCACCGCCAAAGGTGCTTTGCTGAGCCGGCTGAGTCGTCGTGCTGCCGAACAAGCCCGTTGAGGCGGGCTGTGATTGACCGAGGTTGCCGAACAGTCCACCTGTGGTACCAGTTTGCGGCTGTTGCTGTTGCTGCTGCTGGGGTTGTTGACCAAAGAGACCAGTACCAGTACCGGTCGCGCTCGCTCCACCAAACAGACCACCGCCTGTGGCTGGCTTCGCGCCAAATAATCCGCCACCGCTCTGTTGGTTTTGTTGGCCTAATTGACCAAGGGAGTTGTTTGTGGTACTGCCAAAGAGACCGCCGCCAGTCGTTGAAGCGGTGTTGCCAAATAATCCACCTCCCGTCTGGGCAGGTTGTTGAGTTGGTTGCGTTTGGCCGAAAAGGCCTGTACTAGGAGCTGTAGTCGTAGCAGGCTTCGCACCAAACAAACCACCGCCAGTTGCAGGGGCAGCATTCGTGCTTCCAAACAGACCCCCACCGGTTGCTGGTTGTTGGGTCGTTTGTTGGGGCTGGGTTTGGCCGAATAATCCACCTCCAGTGGTGTTGGTGTTTGTATTAGTGCTTCCAAACAAACCGGTGCCGGCGGGTTGACTGGTATTGCTGGTCTGCCCAAAACCTGAAATAGGATAAATGAGACGTAATTCAGTGAAATCAAGGTAAGCAACGTACCGCCAAATCCTGTATTCGTGGAAGCAGGGGTAGTCGTGCTTCCAAACAATCCACCGGGCTTCGCGGCCCCAAACCCAGTCGCAGCAGGCTGTTGCTGTTGAGCAGTCTGGCCGAAAAGTCCTGTACCGGGAGCTTGCTGCTGAGTATTAGTGGCACCTAAGTCATCAGGTCAGTTACTGTCCTGCGAAAATCTTTACGACTACTTGCCAAATCCGCCACCACCGAATAATCCGCCGCCCGTCGTAGGTTGTTGCTGTTGCTGTTGTTGTTGTTGCGGTTGCGTTTGACCGAAGCCGCCGAAACCAGTTGTGCCGGTCCCTGTTTGACCAAATGTGCTCGTTCCGGTACTGCCTGTCCCAAAACCTGTAGTACCTGTACTTCCGAAAGCAGGCTTACTTTGGCCGAACCCTCCAAAGGTGCTTGTGGCCTGAGGCTGTTGTGTGGTTTGAGCACCACCGAAAGGGTTGGTAGTGCTGGTGTTGCTGCTGCCAAAGAGACCGCCACCAGTGCTTTGCTGAGGCTGCGTCTGGCCGAAAAGCCCGCCACCAGTGTTGGTATTGGTCTGACCAAACAATGAAGAACCTTGTTGAGGCTGGGATTGGCCGAACAACCCGCCACCCGTGTTAGTGTTGGAAGCGCCGAACCCAGTGCTGGTATTTGACGTCGTCGAACCAAAGCCAGTAGCAGGGGAGGATGACCCAAAGAGACCAGCGCCAGCTGGTTTGGCGCCAAATCCAGTAGTAGCGGGTTGCTGACCGAATCCAGTGCTTGCAGGCTGACCGAAGCCTCCGGCGGACGAGGCTCCAAAGGCATTCTGCTGCTGGGGTGTGGCCTCCTTTCTTCCTTGCTGGTAATCCAACGCTCTCAATTCTTCCCAACTGCAGCCTCGATAAGGAAGCATAGCAGTGATAGAGTGGAAAAGATGGGGCGGCCCCTCCTTACCGAGAGCCGTATTGGTGGAAGGATCTGCTTGCCAAGTAGGGTAATAAATTGGATTGGCAGTACCGGTCGAGGGAGGTGGAGGAGGGGGGACATCGGTTCGGTAGGTTTGGAGTTCAGCAGGACCCTTGAGGACTTCCTGAGTGTTGGAGGAAGCACCAAAGCCAGTGGAAGGCTTAGCGCCAAAGAGGTTTGAAGTTGCACCCGATCCAAACGTAGAAGTCGCAGGTTTAGCACCAAAAAGACCCCCGCCAGATGTGTTGGAAGTATTGGACCCGAATCCAGTGTTGGCTGTGTTTGAGCTTCCAAACAGACCACCTCCAGCTATAAAAAAGTTCAGGATTTGAGGTATCACATTTGCATTGTTGACTCACTGGTGTTTTGACCAAAGGTTGATCCTGAGGCACCAAACGCCGGCCTCGCAGCTCCAAACGCATTGGATTGTTGTGGTTGCTGTTGTTGGTTACTGGCTCCAAATCCACCTGCTCACTGATGAGTGTCTAGCCACTGAAATCGCTTAAACTTCCAAGCTCACCAAATCCAGTGTTGGTCGTAGCTCCGCCGCCAAAAACGCCGCCGGTATTTTGTGTAGGCTGTCCGAATCCGGTAGCGGTGCCACTTTGGCCGAACCCTACGATACTATGTCAGTAAGCTGCTGTAAAACCCCTCGAGTCCTGATGGAGAACTCCATCATTGACCGGCTGTAAGGACAACACTCGGCCAATGTTTCGTCCACTATCAGGACTTGAGCACAGCTCTTGGCAACCAAGCAACCATGAGGCTCCCGCTCATACGCACCCCCAGTATTCTGCTGGCCGAAAGTTCCTCCTCCTCCACCGCCAAAGAGCCCTCCGCCTTGCTGCTGTTGTTGGTTTTGGTTATTTTGACCCCATGCCGAAGTGCTGCCGAACATGGTAGCTAAGTGTTGCTGTGAATACCAAGACTTCCTAGTTGCCGCTTCCTCCTCTGCGGGCGAGATATCAGGGAGCAGGTAAGGAAGGAAGGGATTGAAGAGTAGGAAGAAAGTAGCTGTGGTTTGCGTAACGCCGCTCGAATAATGGCTCGAAGACGCGCCTGAACTGGACTGAACTGCAGACATCACAACGGCGTTATCCGGCATTATCATTTGTGGCATCCATCGTCTATGTGATTTGTAGAGTCGATGCTTCATGCAGGAATCTATGCATCGTAACATTTCAAGACAAGCGAGAAGAGACGGGACGGCGTTTGTTACAACAATTCATTTTATGGTGTGACCCAAGAGCCAGCAGACGATGCGATGAGGGTTCTGACTGCATTTCTGCGGCTAACGCCTCAAACCAGACATGACACCTTGTTGAGGTGGAGGATGGCTGTAGTCTGGGTTATAGCCAGTATGAGCATATCCATGGCCAGGCGTATGCAGGTCTTGTCCATAAGCTGGTGGCGGAGGTCTTTGAGTTTGCGGAGGTTGCTGCTGACTACGCTGCTTTCCTCGCTCCTTCCAGGCAGCTTTAATGGTGTCCGCGCGGGCATACAGCTAATGCGGACATATCATCAGCAAGATCTTTGTCAAGTGATATCGGGACAGCTCACTTCTTCAATTTCTACACCGTCATTGATGCTGACGAGGATCTTGTCCACGATGGATTTGTGGTTCCCGTGCGGCTTGTCGTCCCGCATTCGCAGCATTTTCCACGCTTGTATCTGACTGTCCCAGCAGACCTCTACTATCCGCTCATCCAATTGCTCTTCGGATTCCTTAAATCTTTATTACATGCTCGTCAGTTTTTCCCCACAGACTTTGAAGAAGTACGATCTGATCTACCTTTGCCATTCCTCATCAGTCATGGCCATAAAGTCGAAAAACTCATATCTGTCGCCTCCCAGCCAGGTGTTAAGAAGGAATTCGGGCTTGGCGCTGTAGTCCGGCTCGTCGGAATCTGGTAGAGGAGGGAAACGCAGTTCGACCTTGAAATCGATCGAGTTCTCCGAAGGTGGTTTCCATTTAAGACTGATATCAAGCGGCTTCAGTGCCATTTTCTGTTTAAGCTGGAAAAGGCTCACATGTTTTCGTCAGTCCCCGCAACGTACGGGGTGTGGACACATGTAAAGATCAAACCATCATGACCATGCTTCAGCTTGGGTATGTGCTCCTCCATAACGAAGCGGAGGTGATAAGACAACTCTTCTCTTTTGGCGACCACCCTTGCAAACAAATAACGTTAGGCCTTGGCCCGGTAGGGGAAGAAGTTACCCACATGAAAGGGATTGTCCGCCTCATATCGGGATTCGCAGACAGCGCCTTTTCAAATGGTCTGACAACCCAATCTCGAAGCCTCTGCAATACGGTATTAATGCGAAGTCATTTTGCCCAAAGAACTCAAACTACTTACAGCATATCTCTTTAGAAGTGGCTTCTCCATGATATTTTCACCGTGTAATACCATGCAATCAAAAGCGTAATACATTAGGGTTTGCTGTGAATGGACGTTAGAATGCAAAGCCATGTTTTGCAAAGTATCAAGACGCACTGCACCGGAAATGGGGTCAATATCGATGACAAGCTCGCCATCCAATAAAGTTTCGCCAAGAAAGGCCGAACGGTTCTCCCAGTGAGCAAAATATAATCCTTGGACTTTGAAGAACCTTTGTTTCCGATCGATCTGTAACCCTTTAGTCGGCACGCCACAACGATGTCAGTAACAGAGTAACTCACCAACCAAACTTCTTGCTGCTCAGTCGATTGGTTGACGACAATGAAAATCAAAACCCTAACACCGTCACTCTTCTCGCATACCCAGAAATCTTCATTTTCCAGGAGTTCTAACGAGGAGGACGAAAAGCTGACTGGCTGTGAGCCTGGGAATTTGCCGCCTCCTATTCCACAGAGGTTGGAAACGCGCTCTGCGAGAAAGTACTGGAGTGTGGGATCAGTGAGCAGTTCTCCGGGGATGTCTGGGATGGGAGTGTGGGCCGGCATAATGTCTGGCTATGGGTGCGAGCGATGAGATGTGGTATCCTAAGGAGCGCTATTAATACTTGTAGAGTGTGGAGGTTTGGTTGGCGGAGTTGGGATGATGTCCGAAATGATATGATGACGTCGATGCTGTGGCTCTTCTATTGAGCAATGTCCGGTATCTCTCGTTCGTTGCAGAGCATAATTATTTTACATCTCCCTATACTCATATATCCGCCATGCCGCTCGCAGAAGCAGACATCTCAGCGACCCCTATAGACGATGGTAAGCCACAAGGTTCCCTTTCCAGCGTACCACTCACACCACCATAAGGCTCTTTTGCCTCCACCACACAGCCCAGGGATCCCAATGATCGATCCTATGCGCCTCGCTCACCCCAGCCTAAACTCGTTCTCTTCAACCCAAGGTCAGGCGAGACTGAAACCATAGACTTGGGTCCCGCGTCTTCCGTCATGACCCTCGAAGACTATCGTAATCTCAATCGGCAAACAACTCATCGAGGTATGCTCACGGGGTTAGTCGGTGGTGGTGTCTTGA
This sequence comes from Cryptococcus deneoformans B-3501A, assembly GCF_000149385.1. Taxonomy (NCBI): domain Eukaryota; kingdom Fungi; phylum Basidiomycota; class Tremellomycetes; order Tremellales; family Cryptococcaceae; genus Cryptococcus; species Cryptococcus deneoformans. The sequence continues at coordinate 1,294,109 of NC_009178.1, forward strand.
GTACGTCACGGAAGAATTGACAACACAAGATTCGAACGCAAAGCTCATTGCCTGTAGCCTACCTTGTGAAGAGATTCAAGCCTACACCTCCTACCCGTAATGGCCTTGCCCTCACTTTCCTTAGTAAGTGTACTGATCACAGCGACATGGTAAACCCCATCTCACGTCCATGTAGTATCGTCGTCGTTCATCTCCTACTCTACCTCTCGAGCTCTCCTCCTTTCCCACATCCTCCAAATTCGCGCCAAGGCACGGTCCCAAGCCGCGGCCAACGGAGAGCTCCAAGATCCAGCAACTCCTGGGTCTGCCGACGTCACATTCGACTCTTTCAGTACAGGCGATTCTCCAGCCACTCTTCCTTCTTCCGAATCAAATTCGTTTGGTACCCCTAATCCGACAGATCAGTTGCCTGGACGTTGGAGACCTCCACAGCAGCAAGGGAAGCAGGTGAATTCCAATGTAAGGGAGGAACTGGCTCGAGCTAGACTCGGAAATTTCCCAAATAGGGTTGACTGGTCTCAAGGCCGAAGGATGGATGGTGGTCTTCAAGCTGAAGGGGAGACGATGAGCGACCCCTACGGATCACCGGATCAGATGCGTGATCCTTACGCTTTCACGGGATCATCAAGGATCTAGCAGAAAGATGACCTCTAACAGGAGAAGGGGGAAAATGATCAGAAGAAATCGTCAAAGTAAATGCAACAACTCATTACTGTTATACTATAATTTTCTGTCCAGCCGGCGCTTCACTGTCTCCTTCTTTTTCATACAGTTCCGACTCATCACTGCCCGTACTACCCAAATCAACCTCCCTCTCCATTCGATTTTGAGACAACATGGATCTCCTCACGCTTCTTCCTCTTTTGTTTGGGGTACTAGGCGCTGCGACAACTCCGGTAGCGCCCCGAGTCGAGATGCTCAATGGGCTATCTTTACCAACAGAGCTGGATGGGGAGGACAGCCCCACACTATTATTTCGCTGATGAAGCCAAGCACCCGAAGACTTTCTTAAGCTACCGTATGTAGATATACCTGAACCAGTAAATGACGTTTGGTGTCTGGGTGTCGGTGTATATACGGGAGAAGAGAGCATCAGGAGAAGATTTTTGAGGTTTGGAAGGGTTTGACGCAAATCCAATAGACGAATGTTGGCATCTTGCATGAGCTAAAAGCGCAAGTTAGTATTGAGCATGAGTTAAATGTGTCCGGACTCGCCACTTCGATGTTCTTGTTCAACAGGAAAACGCCGTATTCGTATCGGTACCTTTCTACACCTTTAGCGTATAGTGGGAAACTGGATTTGGATAATCAGATATGAAGTTTTAGAATAAGAGACATAAATCACACTTACGATCTCGGTCCTTGCATCACACTAACCACATCCTTTACTGCACTCTTGCTCCCTGCGCAAGTGATGGGATATGGTAACGTTCCAGCTTGACCCCTCAAATTTCCCAGAATCTGTACCACCATCGCTGCATATCCCAAAGCCGCCGCTGTTGTTCGTTCATCCACCTTGTGGGCGGGTAAAGAAATGGGGGGTGCAGGATCTTTGGCGGATGATGGGATTGGAAGGGGAACTCCAAGAATTGTATACAGAAGGATAGATGGGTCTGATGGCTGAATGGGGAACAAATTGTCGAGTATTTGGATGTGAGATGCTCGGATGCGATGGATTTTGGGAAGAAGCGAATCACGCTCAGATCTGATTTGTTTGCCGTCAATTATACACATTGTATTGTCTGTGAAAAATCACTCACCTCAAAGAGTCGATTTTATCTCCAAGCTCACTAGCTTGTATCCGAAGCGCATTGCCCACTTCATTTGCATTAGCCAGACCGTCCCGCCTCATTTGTAATTCTTCCGATTTCATAGTGATACGCGCACGAGCTGCAAATTCGGCATCAGGCTTGTTCCAGCGACGTTAAGACTGGGACAACTCACTGTCTTTGATACGTTTTTGCACCTCTTCGACTTTACTTTTTATCCAAGCTATCCTGTTTTCTCGTTCTGATAGCTCACGTTTCTACCCCTCGGAATTAGTATTGTCAAGATGAAATAGTTGGGAGTTGCAGATTCACCAAAGCCCGATGGTCCACATCCTCGTCCAGAAGCTTATTCACGTTGCTCTGGACTTGAGCTATGTCCCTTTGAGTATCTGTAATAACTGCATGCATGTTGACTAGTCTGAAAAAAATGGGGTCAGGCAATGAAAAATGTAGAAAGATGGCAACCTACTGATGAAGGCTCCCCACACCAACTCCTTTCTTCAATTTCGAGTCTTTCCATTTCTGATCTTCAGCAAGTACACTTGTGGTCTCCTGACTAGATTCGCTCGATGCGATACAGTAGACGCCTTGAGGGTCGAAACTAAAAGTCAACTCTAAGCTATTCGGAGAGCCTTGGCCAGTTTTCCTAGTCAAGCGATCCAACTGGACTACACCCCCTACACCTTCTAAAAGCTTCCACTTTCTTGGTCCTGCGTTTTGGTCATCGTCCATATCAGGAGTTTCGACCCAAACTTGAATCTCCATTAGTGTACTTGCCAAATCAGTATATGTCAACCATGGCGCAAAGTCGGACTGCGGGTCCAAATCGCAAAAGCGGGGGAATATTGAGGGTGAATGTATAGGTGATATGAAAAATGGAACAATCATAGGTGTGAATGCAGGTCTTGGAGGGGGCAAAGTGGCTACATCGGAACCTATAGTGCCTTTTTTTGTAGGACGGTAGATTGACGTGGACGAGCGTGATGCACTGGAAGTAGATTCACCCCGCAGAGAGGAGCTTCTCGGGGAGAGTGAGGCGAGTCCCGAAGATCTAGGAGAAGCCAACGGTGGCGATGGCCTTTTGGACGGACTGTGAGAAGTTAGGGACGGCGTGCGAATCCGAGGTTTGGAGCTGGATCCGGGGAGAGAAGCAGTGGGTGTCACGCTTGTGGGAGATGACGGGGATGACTTTGATAAGGCGGATGACGATGCAGATACAGGTATCGGCCATTTCCCTGGTTCTCTCAGCTTGGACTGATGGAGGCTTTCATCGCTGCTAGCTTTTTTAGGATCCGGAGATGCACTAATTTGGGTCGGGCGGCATTCTGACGACTTTGTATCAGACGCAGTTGGAGGTAACCGAAACACCACAAAACACCTTGCAAGTCTCCTTTTCTCTTTCCGTGTCAACTCTATCTGCTCGCTAAGAGAGCCATGGAGATGAGGGGACAGGTCATGGTCACCTTCCAAATCCTTTCCCAAGCCCAACGCTTCTCCGGCCAAAGTAGGCGCTCGATGTCTGGTTCCACGGGCGCGAGGCACCGACGCTACCCTAGGCGATGGAGGTTGGATAGTTTTGCTGGACGCAAGGGAGTCTGATCTGCCACGGAAAGAGCTACTGCCTGAGGACCTGCGATCTCTGGAGATGGTCTTGGGACCGACTGAGCTCTGACGTGACCGCTGAGGTTCGGGTCTTGTGCTCGCAGGTTCAGGCGAAGCGACCGTCCTACTTGATTCCCCCAGAGTGAAGCCTTCGGGGACCTGTTCCGGTACAAACCTGGAAGCATAGGACAGGGACTCCGGGAGTGTGAGTTGGTGGATGCGGATGCTATATGGGTGTTAGTGTTGGGCGGAGGATGGTTGGATTATACATGCCCAGTAATGTGTCTAATGCGTGGCTGTTTGTGGATGTCAGTGTCTGCTGTTGCAGTGTGCAGGTGTGCTTACCTTGTCGTAGAGACTGGGGCCGTGTGTGGACGAGCCAAGTGCCATGGCTGTATGCGGTATGGATACGGCCGAGATTGACATACAAAGTCGTGCGAAGCCAAAGTCATGGATCATACAACGACATGGTCTGGTGCCCGGTGGAGGTCGCCCGCCGGCTTATACATACAAAAACATCCACCTCTTTCCATCGCATCTCTTTATCTTCTATATCCAGTCAACTCTCCACACTCCCTGTGCGCCGTCCACACCGGCCCATAACCACCGATCCCCCAGCCGACTACCACGCCATATCACGTTACAGTGGTCTGGCCAGCTCGTTTAATGGAATCTCAACGACCAGCACAGCTACCACCAAGAGGACTCCCAATACGTACGGACAGCGTTGTCATTCTGAAATCATGCAGGGTATCGTCTGACGTCTCTTGATAGTGTCGGGCCTGCCACCGGTAACCGAGTCGTCAAGTAGGCATCGATATCGCGGCTATGATGCAGCCAAGACTAATTACTAATCACCTTGTAGACTGTAGACAATGCGGTAAAGACTTTAACCCTTTCTGGCGACGCAAGCACATCTGTGGCCATTGTGGCTACGAATACTGTTCATCATGCCTCTCCGACGGTCAGGCACTTATGCCCCGTCGGCCAGGCCAAGCAGCTCTCAATCCCAAACCGTTGTCAGAGCTCAAAGCAGGGCTCGGACTCGACGATAAGCGTGAAAGTTCGGGCTCGGGATACGAAGCCGAGAGTGTCTGTCTGCCATGCTTGGGTATGCTTCAAGGTGGGTTTTAAGGCTCTGATGGTGGTAGAATACGTGGCTGATTAGAGCTATCATCAAAGTGACTGCGGCGCCCGTGACCATCCTGAGATCCTTGCCCATAAAGCGGCTCAAAGATTACCTTGCCGCATACAACATTCCTTGTATCGGTGCCAAGGAGAAAGAGGATATTGTCCAGACAGTCCTCAAAGCCAGAAGCCCTTCTACGGGATGCCTCTCCCCTGAAGCGGAGGTATGTGCAATGCCCATTCTCGTCTAGAGCCAACTGAACATCGCCTTTAAGAGTTACTATAGACGTCGTTCGGTCCCCAAAGGAAATACTCAATCCTCCTCTTCTCCTCCCAACAATACTCAGACTAGGCCAATTACCAACAACAATCGCCCATCATCCTCCGGCCCACAAACGTACGCTTCATCTTATCAGCGTCCATCGCCTCATGCCCATTACCGACCGCCGCCACCACCGCCATCCAACAACTATCGACGTACCCCTCCCCGACCACAGCCGCAAACTCAACCTAGACCGCAAACAAATTATGGACCAACGTCCGCGCAAGCGCGCCCCTCGCCTCGTCCTGCTGCAGCGCCTACCCCTCCACCACCTGTTCCATCCATTCTCTCACTCGTGGCTTTGCCAGATTCCTACCTATCATCACTGAGCATAGGTACACTCAAGGCAATCTTGTATGAGAATCATGTGCGTGTAGATTTCAAGCAGGTCCTTGAAAAGTAAGGCCAGTCCCTCTTTCGCCCCCTGGAGAACCCCCAATCTAACCTTAGTCTCGTAGGAAAGAACTTATTGCGCGAGTCAAAGAACTTGTAGATGATGAACGAAAGCGTCTAGAAAGGCAACGTATCGCCGAGCAAGAGGGACTCGAACAGTCTCCTCCTCTTAGTTCACCGCAAGATCCCATCTCCGATAATGTTGAAGCATCTGGAAATACAGCTGGACTAGGAGATACTGAAGGAGATTCAGATGAAACGCCCAAAGCCGCAAAGAAAGTGCCCACTGGCCCGATGCCTGAGATTGAACGCGGTCTTTGTGTTGTGTGCCAAGACGAAGAGGCCACGTTGGCTGCCGTAGATTGCGGGTATGTCATCTATCCATCGCTAGCATCCAATAGCTGCTGATATCTATCTCCAATACAGCCATCTTTGCATGTGCCCACGTAGGTCTAAGCCCACGCATGATCGGCTGGATCTTTGCTGACTCGTCGCGTTTCACAGACTGCTCGGATTTGATCATGGCAACCACTCAGGAGTGTCCTCTATGCCGTACCCGAATTGTTACCAAGTGAGTGTTTTACATGCTTAGCATAATGAAGGGCATTAAAGCTGAACGTTTCTGTTCTCTAGACAGCGTCTCATCAGGATTTACCG
>NC_009178.1:1304979-1341828 GCF_000149385.1 Cryptococcus deneoformans B-3501A
AATCAAATACTGATCAGTCTGAGGAGCCAAGACTTCACCGAGCTACTTTCCTCAGTGAGGATCCGTACGATGATTCAGAAGAGGTTGACTTGCCTGACTTCGGTCACATACTGGGTTTCAACGATGAGGGCGAGGACCATTTTGCGGTGGCCTCTGGTATGCGGACTAGGTGGAAGCGAAAACTATATCTTTTGATGGAAGAACCAGCAAGTGGTCGAGAGGCATTTTTCGTTCATATTATCGTCACCGGGGCTATTATATTCAGGCAAGTTCATATTTTCGCAGTGGCATACCTTAATAACCCTAATCCGGCATGTATAGCGCGATACTTACAACTCTATCCACCATGCCTGCGTTCCATATGGAACCCATTATCATCAAGGCCCTTTTCGGTCTTGACACCACTATTGTCGTTCTTTTCACCATTGAATACCTTGCTCGATCATTAGCACATTCAGGTTCCTGGGCGCAGTATTACTCATGGGCAACATCTTTCTTTGGCCTTCTTGACCTCGTCGCTATATTGCCTTACTATATCGAGGTCGCGCAAAACGAGGACACCACCATCCTTTTCCGGTTTTCAATCCTAAGGACGTTTAGGCTTTTACGAGTCTTTCGGGCGTTCAAGTATCAAAATCAGATGCTTCTGACTATTGAGGTCATGTATGTTGCTGTGAGGCGCTCGAGAGATGCGCTTTGGGCCTTGACATTTTTCATCATCCTCGTGCTTGTGCTCTTTTCAACCCTCATATACTTTGCCGAGCGCGGTACATGGGATCCCTCACTATCCGCATTCATTGATTCCGACGGCGACCCCTCTGCTTTCGATTCCATTCCCAGAACGGCATGGTTTTCCCTCGTCACCATGAGCACGGTGGGATATGGTGAAGTCGTGCCAAAAAGCTTTTTGGGGAAGCTTTTGACAATACCTTTACTCATGTTTGGGTTACTTCTCATCGCCTTGCCAAGTTTCGTCCTGGGCCGAAATTTTGCCATAGTGTTTGACGCCATGACCAGGCAGTTGCCGAAAAATGTACGTCGTCAAATTATCAAGTGATTTAATGGCAATCTAACAGCTCTCAATTCAGGTCTCTTCCCGTATGCCCACTCCACGCGAATCCATTGAACAAACCAGAACCGCTCAGGCATCAACAGACAACATCCCACTCCTCCCTGTATCATCGCAAAATACCCAGACTGCCACTCCCAACGGCCCTTCCTTGTCCAGACCTCGGTCAGCCTCCCCATTTCCTGCTTCAGGGACAGTGGATCAGAGAGCGGCATTTGGCAATGCTCCGCGGATGTGGCAAGGTGGAATAGATGGGACGGGAGAGACGAAGAGGGAGAGAGATCTCACCAACACTAAACTGGCCAAGAACCAATTAGTAAGTAATGATTCTCGCAACAAGAGTCATCAAGCATTAACAGTTGAGATAGGTTCTCTTTGAACAAATAGACGCACTTAGACAAACGATAGATAAGCAAGGGGAAATGCTTGCGCGATTAACAGAGATGCTGAATGTCAAAGACAAGGGAAAGGGCCCCGAAAAATCCAAGGGGCTGCAAGAAGACCACTTCGCATTGGGAGATAGTGGAGAGGAATAATGGCTATGCTTGAGGACGTATGACTGTTGTGATATGCATTTTCCTCGCTTCTGCTATTTTATGATCATGTCATTTTGGAATCTTACGCATGCTCAACAACGGCGCTCTTGTGACAAAATCTCTGTAGCATTTTTGAGCGAGAAGAACCCAGCTGGTGGTCCCCAGCGGCCCCAGCCGCGCCGTACACTGAAGTGCTCATTGCTTAGTCAGCATTTCAAGCTCTAATTCTTTGTTCACCTTCTCTTCGTCCCTTCTTTTCGTACGTTGCTGCCATTACTCTCTTTTTCTTTACTGTCCCTTATCATATACACACAAAAAAAAGCATGGCGGCAGCCTCGAATTCCGCACCGTTAGATCCAAAGCTCGGACGAGCAGCAGATTTTGTTCGCCCTGACTTCCACCAAGTCAATCTCGACCTGGAAAACTACCTCAAGACTGAGCGCAACTTCAAGCTCGATGCAGGTATGTCATTAACGACTGCGTATAACTTCTATGCTGATATCCTCTGTAGACCAACAAATATGTCCTCTGTCCATCACGCCTCTCGGCTGTCCTCTTCCGCCTTCACAATGTCCTTATCGTCACACTACCCCCTCCCAACTCAATTTCAAGCCACCACCTCCTCTCCCGGCTCACCCTCGAGAGCGAGAAAAGAAGCTAACGGTATGCAAACACTACCTTCGAAACCTCTGTAAAATGGGAGACAATTGCGAGTACACCCACGACTTTAACCTTCGCACCATGCCAGTGTGTATATGGTTTGTCAAACAAGGCAAATGTGAGCTGGGAGGAGAGTGCCTGTATTTCCACCCCAGAGACAGAAGAGTTGAGTGTCCGGATTACAACAGAGGATTCTGCGTGCTAGGTCCTAATTGTCCGAGGAAGCATATAAGGAGGAGGCTGTGTGATGCCTATGCCGCTGGATTTTGCCCTGATGGCAAGGACTGCAAATTAGCTCAGTAAGCTGTTTTCGCGCGCCATTTTTTCCCCATCATCGCTAATCTCTCCAACTAGCCCGTCTCCCAACCGACCGCCTGCAGAATCATATATCAACCCTATCCCACCTGACCCCGAAGCCTTCAATGGCCCACCACCCCAACTGCCTGCTGGCTATGGTCGTTGGCGGGAATACAAATATGACCCCAATGCAGTGGTTGTTCCAGCTGCGGCGTGGGTTGAGGGTGGAAGTTTATCTGGTTGGCGAGCTGGAGGATTTCTGTCTGCGAATGCAAGACGAGATAACCAAAGGAATAGAGACAATGATGATGAGGGTGGACGCGGCAGCGGAGGAGAGAGAAAAGGTGGCTGGCAAAAAGATCTTAGCACAGTGCTTTGTTTCGTAAGTCTTATACTGTTACGATTCAATAGCTTGCGCTGATTACCAAAACAGAGGTGCAATCAGTATGGCCACTTTGCCAATAACTGTCCTAATCAATATGTGCCTGGAGACCGGGGAGGCGGTAGACGACGGGAATGATAAGGGACATCAGATGCTTCGAAAGTTTTAGAGATATGTTGTAGCATACTAGTAATGCAGTGACAGTAATGCAAAAAATCGCGATGTCATATTACCAATACACAAAAGGCCAAGATGCATAGAATAATTACAAAAGACTGTATCAAAAACGATTATTTTCTGCCCCTGTTTCTATAGTAGGCCTTTTTGGGTTGACCATCATCATCACTACTTTCATCCTCATCTCTGCTCTTCTTCGCCTTGACGGATCCGACGGAGATGTTGACCTTTGGAGGCACAGCGAAACCAAATGCCTTGCCAACCTTGGCGAGGTCGAGCTTGTTGACGTCAAAGATCTTTTTGAGAGAGTAAGACGCATAGGCTTGAAGGTAAGACCTGTATCCATCCCTCGCCGAGGTATTGAGGTAATGGTTCTTAGAAATCAGGCTCTCCAGCTGCTTCTGCACATCTGCAACCTTTTTCTGAGGGAATTGGTATTCGTTGAGAGGAACTTTGGCAACCTTGAGGAAACGAAGGAAGCCAAGCTCGCTAGGCAAAAGGAAAAGGAGAGACTTTCCGGATTTGCCTGCACGGGCAGTACGGCCGACACGGTGGATGTAATCTCGGGGATCATCAGGCGGATCAAACTGGATGATCCAGTCAACCTTGGGAATGTCGAGACCACGTGCAGCGACGTCGGTACAGAGGAGAATTCCAGCAGGGGCATTGATGAATTCAAAGAAAGTGTTTGTACGCTTCTGTTGTTTTTGTTTACCCTGCAAGGACTGGTCAGCAATGTTCAGCGTGGTTATGAATGAACTTACATGAAGGTCCAAGACAGGAACATCAATGTAATTTAAAAGTTCGGCATGGTACTTGACAGAGTTACAGCTGGAGAAGAAGACAATAACCTTCTTCTTTAAATTCTTCTTGAGGAATGTGAAAAGGAGCATGAATCTCTGATCGGATTCGCATACGACGTAGCCCTGTTCAAGCATGTCTGCAGTAGAGGCTTCCTTGGTTTCATCTACATTGATGTAGAGAGGACCTGGGCGAAGCGAGATACGGGCGAGATCAGTGACTTTGGTGGTCTGAGTAGCGGAGAAAAGCATTGATTGACGGTTTTCTAAGGGGGGATAGATTAGCTTGCGAATGCTGCCTATCAGCACGGTAACTTACCGGAAGGAAGGAGTTTGATAATCTGTTTCATTTCTTCTTCGAAACCGATTTCCAAGATTCGATCAGCCTCGTCAATTACAAGAGCCTTGAGATTCTTGAAAACAAATCCTTTTGTGTTCTGATCTCAATAAGCACGAGTCCGTCAACAGACATAGGATGCACGTACCTGCAAATGATCAAGGAGTCTACCGGGAGTAGCAACGATGAGGTTGACGCCCTTGACCAGCTTGTCGGCCTCTGCCTTACGGTTCGCACCACCCATAAGAACACCGAATGTTTGTGAATGGCCTTGCATGAGCTCCTTGGCAACACCGAAGATTTGAAGAGCGAGTTCTCTCGTAGGAGAGATAATAATGACACCAGTTCCTTCAAGGGCGATTAGCCATGCCATTTGCCAAAGGCCATTAAGACTCACCATTGACGGGCTTGAATCTTAAAGTGCTCAAAAGCTCCACGCTGGGAATCAGGAATGCCATGGTTTTTCCGCTGCCAGTCCTTGCTGCTCCCAACACATCCTTACCGGCCAACAGAGGAGGGATAGTCCTGGCCTGGACTTCTGTCATAGTCTCGAAACCCATACGCTCGATGGCAGCAGTGGTAGGTGGAGAAAGGTTGAGGGTGGAGAAGGGGACCCGCTCGTAGTCAGTACCAGGAGCGGACCTGGCGCCGAGTACAGCATCTGAGGAAGTGGCAGGGGCGGGCTGCGAGTCGTCGAGAGTGACTTTTGAGGAGGAGGCCTCTGGGACACGCTTTGCGGGGGCTTCGTCGTGGGCGTTTGAGGTGCGCTTCCGCTTGTTTGTGGTGGTGGGAGGCTTTGTGGATGACATGGCGCGGTGTGCGGAACTGTGTGCGTTACCGTGAGATGGAGTCATGCAAAGAAGACTACCTTGCCGCAACTTTTCCAGGGATAAAATCACCATAAATATACGCAAAACAAATCGCCGACCCGTCTGTGCCTGGGACCCCCAGCCAAATTTCTGCGCTGTCGAAATTCTCATTCGATCTCTTCTCTCCATTGCATCTATATCTTTCTTTGTAAACTAATAAAGTAAGTCTTTCCTTCCATCCTTTTCATCGGTCTACCGCATCCCATCGAGGATGACCTTGTGTTCATTTTCAAACTAGAGTCTGTTAGGCCAAGTGCCGAAGACCCATAAACGCACAATTCTGATACCTTCTCTCTGCTCGCATGTTGGATGTCTCGTGCAGACTTGGTGACCTAGCTGACATGCCTGAAGTATCTAGCGAGGGCCGTCAGCGATAAGCTCCCTTTCAAAAATTTTCTTTCAGAGCCAGGTCAGTTCATTTCCCCTTGAAAATTTTTTCTCCGTTTCCACAATGATGCCCCGAAAGGGAATTACCGCCTGAGCACATCTTCCTTCTGCGGCGTAGCAATACGTCCAGAGGTTGGTGGCATGCTGTTAAAACATGGCTGTTTTATTTTTACTGATCATTCCATTCTCCGTTACGATTTGGATTCCACATGACCACCGAGCTAACTCACTGCTGTTAGGTCTCTTGACCGATCGAAAATTTTTAGTTTCTCTCTCTTGGGGTATCCATTTTTATTTAGAGTAAGTGTTATTTTCTATCGCTCTACCCCATCATACTCTAGTCTTTTGTAATAAGTGATGATCACAACACGACGGTCTTCTTACCCAAAAAACCATGGTGTAAACGCCCGAAACCCATTTCTCCGGGCACCCAATCTGACTCTACCATTCACTTCTGATTTTGCGTTTAGAATTGTGTAGAGCTTTGTGCTGACTATTGTTTTCAGCCCTCATAATGGCTCCACGTCAACCTGTCGCTGGCCCTTCGAAGCCGAAGCACTCGCAGCAGCCTGCAATCCAGTCACCTCCGCCTCCTGCAGCAGTCTCGGCATTCAACTCCACTCGCACCTTGTTTGCTCTAGCTTCCCCTGTTTTAGGGCAAGCGGACAAGGTTCAAGTGTGGGATGTTGCGGGTGACCGTGTAATATCCGAATGGGAAGTAGCTGGTGCTAGTAAGGCTTCCTCTGTTTGCTTTACTACAGTCCCATCGGACGCCGCTAGTAAGAAAAAGAAGCGGAGAAAGTCTGGCTCTGGTCATGGCGCTGAGGAAGAGGTAGTCCTCGTGACAACGTCAAAGAGTCAACTTTTGGTTTTGTCTACTAAGCAAACCGAACCTTTGCGAACTCTTGATCTCCCAGCTCCTGTAACTGCGGCCTGGTCTGAAGAACGTGCGACAATACTGGCAACTGCTTCCTCTCTTCTTGTTTTATCGGCGGATGCCTCTAGTATCTCTCACACTTTCACTCTTCCATCCTCCCTCTCATCTCCTACTGCCCTCACAATCCTTCCGACATCGACCGCTGAGTCATTGCATGTACTCGTTGCCTCCTCGCTCGTCGTCACTCTTCACCTGGGATTGGCGTCTCAGGAGATCACTTTCGTCTCATCACCGCTTCCTGCATCTACCTCTTCTATCTCTTCGCTCCTCCCTCTTCCTCTTACAGAGCAAGGTGCTTCATTCCTTGTCGTGTCGGAAGATGACCGCACAATATCTCAATACACCCTCACGTCACCCCAGTCCTCCGCGAGACTTTCATACCGCTACGCCTCGCCTACACTATCTTCTGCTCACTCAATTTCGGCTGATCCAGATCTTCTCGCCGTATTGCACGAGTCTGGAGAGATTTCTCTTTTCCGCCTTCCGTCTGAGCTTGATCTTTCCCGCCCCCAGTCAGATGCGAAGCCGAGCACTGTAAAGATTGTTGAAGGGAAGGAAGAACGTACAGCCAGATTGTGTCGCGTTGCTTTTGCCCCTGTAGATGATGGAGCATCGGGTGCATTGCTTTGTGGAAGATTGACAGGAGGAGGTCGTGTCAAATGGTCGCGTGCAATCTTCGAGCTTCCGGAGGGCGGTTTGAGACCCGTTACGGTTGTTAAAGTCGAGGCTCAAGAATTAGTTGGAGGCTCATCAGCGTCAGAGGTCAGTACGATGTCACTTCTTGTGTGAACCGGTTGCTGATCTTCCTTGCAGAGTGTTCCTGTGCAACGTTTTGTCGCGCCCAATACGGTGAATGAAGCTGCTCCCGACGATATCGACGAGGCCCCTGTCTCTCAGTTGCCTTCTGATGTTAATATGGCGGAACTTTCGCTCGGCGAACGCATGCTTGCACCAGCTTCTCAAGAAGCCGACAGCGGAAACAAACGCGCAGCCACTTCAGCCGGCGTTACCCTCGACGGTCCTGTGAATGCAGCTTCCCTCACTCGTGTTCTCGTCCAAGCTCTCCATACATCGGACCCAGCTCTTCTAACACTGTGTCTGTCCCACCGCAACCCAGTTCTTATTCGCAACACTATCAGAAAAATGCCTCCTCAATTGGCTCTTCCTCTTCTGAAAGCTTGTGTGGAGCGACTGGGCCAAGGCAAGGGCGCCAACAAACGTGGTGGAGGCCGTGGTGCTGCGCAGAACGAACAGCAAGGTCGCGGCACTGTTGAATGGGTAAAGGGAGTGCTTGTCGAACGCGGCTCCATCCTCATGACTATACCTTCTTTACCTGTCCATCTTGCTTCTTTGTCTCAGCTGCTTCAAAATCGACTGGAGCTCAACCAGCCTTTGCAAAGCCTTTCTGGCCGTTTAGATCTTGCTCTTGCCCAGATTACCATGCGTCGCATCGCTGCTGAGCAGGCTCTGGAGAATGCCAAGAACGGTGGACAGAAGGGCGGCGAAGGTGAGATATATGTCGAGGGTGAAAGCGAAGATGAAGATGAGGATTTCATCGAAGTTGGCGAAGATGGAGGTGAAATTGAGGACATTGATATGGGTGGATTGAGTGAGAGCGACGAAAGCGAAGAGGACGAGGAGGAGGATGAAGAATCAGATGATGATCCCCTTGATTCCGGCTCGGACAATGATCTACTAGATCTGCAAGCTGAAGAAGAAAGCGGAAGTGACGACGAGGACGAAAGTGAAGAGGAGGATTAGTAGCATCATTGTAGTATCTTCAATACATTTGCATGTCACATTAGCATTTCCAATCAGATTCTATCGCAAAATGTCTCTTCTCTCATCCGCTCATCTATATATATATCAACTTCTAATGGTACAGGCCCTTCGAGTAGGCAAGCACCACCTTGTTTGGAGTTGAGCCAAGGTTTGTAACAAGAGACGTAGTGAAGCCAGTTACGAGACTTGTTGACATCTTAATGGAGAAAGTTCACTCTACTGAAGAACTGAAGATATCGCAGGCAACAGGCTTTGTAGTCCAACCGCTGTACGTAGGAGCGTTAGAACGCATAAAAAATGATGAGGCACTTTGCGAACGCCTCGCGCGTAAAACTATGAAGTTAATCTCCACCACAATTGTCCAGTCAGAAATTAGCAACTCGAATTTCAGGAATAGAATTAGATTTCCAATTCACGGCCAACTCTATTAATCAAGGCGGAAGTTTTGAAAAACTCGTGGCAATATCTGAAAATTGGGCCTCCACTCGCGCGCAATCAACTAACCAAGTAAATAATCAAATTAGAAGACGCGTCTGCTCAGAGAGTCACGGACCTCCCTCACTTTTCTTGCATTACTACCTTCTTGCATTCTTCATATTGCTAATTGAAGCTACTTTGTAGTAACTTGTTTACTCCCCTGCCTGATCCCTTCAGCTCTATCCGCGTTGTGCTTGTGCCCGCACAGTTTTTTGCTACCTATATCTCGGGCGCAGTTGTCGGAGCAGCGAGGTGACGTTCCCCGCTCGGCATATGATCTTGTACCTATATATCTGTCAAAACCAAGATAATATACAACATCCTACGACATGAAGCTTACAGCCGCGGCTCTTAACAAGCTGGCACGCAAAACGTTAGAACTGGAAGGGGACCCCACGACTGTGAGTGGTCGTATTTCTGTAGTAGCTCGGCGCGTCTTAGTACTAGCCCGACGCGTCTTCGCGGTCATGTTCAAGTTGTAATGTGATCAGTGATCGACTCATCTGCTAGCCCTCCAGCCTGTTCCCATTGCTAATGTGTTTGCTTCCTGTCCCTGCAGCCTGTACCTCCTTTCTATATTGATCTACTGGAGAAACATCTCCGAAAGTGCCCCAATGATACCAACTTCATTGCCGAACTAGCCGAACCCCAGAATCCGACCAGCACCAAGGGTGGGAATGGTTTCGGACTGATTGTCTGTACGTACCAACGCTATCTTTTGCTATACCTCTATCTCCCGGAGCCTCGCATTTGAGGGAAGAGGCGCTGATGGATGTCATAGGTCTGGAGGACCAATGCTGGAAGGAGATCATTCTCAGTGCGGACCCATTCCGAGGCGACGGCGGGCGCCAGGAAGGTTTCGGGTCATTCTGGAACTATCAGGTGGGTGCATCACGTTTGCCGAGCTAGTGGACTAGTGCAGGCACGAGCTGACGGAATCATAGGAGCACTGCAAAGAGAACGAGCATATCAAGGGACGGAACGAGCGATGCAAGAAAATGGTACGTCAAGATGTCTCAGTTGCCATCAGTCTGCTGATCCAAATTGACTCGCTCGTCCTTCCTCACTTGGATGCATCGGTGGCGGTATTCTTGTATATAGGGCATCCCTATTCAGTCTTCTTCCTCCTCTCTCCCCTTGTCTTCCTCGCACGCATCATCCAGCAGGACTTCTTCGACCCTCAATCCCCTCTCTACGCCTGCTTCTTCCAGTAGGACAAACCAGTCTTACACTATGCCCAGCGCTAGCTCGTCCAGCAGCATGTCCAAAAAGACATCGCGTCCTTCCATCCTCGATGCGTTGGCGCCCTCCCCTGCCACAATATCCGTGCATTCTTCCTCCCCTATATCATCCCCTCAAGTCGTCACCACTCCTTCCGGGATGACCTCTGCGGCTCTCAATCGCAATATTGCCCCTCATGTCAAGGCTACCCCCACGCCTGCTAGTAAAAGGATGTCCTCGTCAGACACCCATCGGCACGCGAGTTCTACAAGTGGCTCCAGGGCTCTGACGGCCAGACACTCTTCCAGCTCAGATATCGTGCCAATAAACAGGGTGGGAGACTCTAAAAACGGTGGACACATTGCCAATGGTGGATCATCCACCATACCCACAACAGAATCATTCGCGTCTGATCGGACACCCTTAGCCCCTTTACGCCAAAATGCCAAAGGCACCATTCCCAAACGTGAACCTGTCCGCCAACGTACTGTATCTGGTACTGCCGATAATTACGACGACGATGATATCTCTCTTCCAAGTATCAAAGAGCAGGACAAGGCGTTTTATAAAAAGTTCTCAGCCAAACGAGAGCCAATCGCCGTCGCAGCCACTTCCTCCTCTGTTCTTAACGTAGGTGTCTCTGCGTCTGCTTCAGCCGCTGCAAAATCTTCTGTTACTACTGGCGTGCCTCTGCGCGAATTTTACTCTTTACTTTTGAATGAATTAAAGCAAGGACGAAATGGTTTGGGTATTGGTGAGCTGCTGGATGTTATGTTGAAGTGTTATATCCGTCTAATTCATCGGGTAGATTTTATCCCTACTGAAGACAAAGAACAAAGATACGCCGCAGAGTTGCAACATCTTCTCAAGGCCTTAGCTGCGTAAGTACTCCCTCAAATGATCTCTCGATGTTCACTGAGTGTAGACAGTTTCCAAAATGAAAAGCACAAGTTCCGAATCATCCTTCAGCGGATGAAATTTTTAAAAGATGCTCTTTGCAATCCTAACACTGTCAGAGCCTACATCGGCCCTCCTATTGACATCACCCTTATATTTCCTAGTCTTCGTTTAATCATTGAAAAGGGTCGACTTATAATGATGACTCGGATTACAACGAACACGACTGGGCAACTTTTCAAACTCCCTTGCGGATGCGGCGATGCGTCCCACGCCTGCGACTTCGGAGCTTTCGCCAAAGACTCGAGTATTCTTCATTGTCGAGAGCCTAATGCGGCTTCATCTGGCTCCCAGTTGGCCCACGTAGGACCAGTTATGGCCAGCATCCCAGAACGTACCAAAATCATTGATTCGTTAGCCGGCATCTTGGGCGTTGGTCGTTCTTATACCAGCTACTCTGATGATGACATGTCTGATGACGATGGTCTCCATGATCCCAGACTTATAATGCAGAGTTATACTCATAACGTTGCTGAAAGGTAAGGGCGCCTTCACCAGCCGTTAATTTAGAACTGACTCGCTCCTATCATCCATCTAGTCTCACTGCCTTTTTCAGTGACAATCTCAAAGATTTCCATGCCGATACCGATGTCGACAAGGGTCTTCAGAAACTGGGGCTTAATTCTCTTTCCGATTTTCTACCAGGGCTCAAAATCAAACTTATGCCTCATCAAGTATTGGGGGTCTCCTTCATGGTTGAAAAAGAACGTGATCACAGATATCGAGGTGGACTGAACGGCGATAGCATGGGCTTGGGGAAGACAGTGCAATCCATTGCGACGATGGCTGCCAATCCTAGTCAGGATGCGAAGTGTAAGACAACTCTCATTATTGCACCCCTTGCGCTATTATCTCAGTGAGTCCTTTTTTGTGATCTAGCTTTGGGAGGCTCATTGTGCTCTGAAGATGGAAGAACGAAATTGAAAGCAAGACCACTGAAGGTCTCATGAAGGTTCTTATTTATCACGGCCCTAAAAGGGCAACCACCGCAGCCGCTTTGAAGCAGTACGACGTCGTTCTGACTACCTACGGTACCTTGACATCTGAAAGCGCTTCTGATGTGAGCTACGCTTGGGAAATCTTTATACAACAGTTGTGCTAACCTCGGGACTACAGAAACCATCTAAACACAAGGTCAACTCGGTTGATGTCACTGAGGAAGAAGGATCAGGATCTACACCGGCCAAAATGGTTGGACCACTGATGAAGGTCAAATGGTATCGTGTCATCCTGGATGAGGCGCATCAAGTAAGTAACATGAATCTTCTAAACATATTGGAATCGTTAACACTGTCTAGATTCGCAATAGAAACACACGAGCAACCAAGGCATGTTGGGCCCTTAGGGCTCACCTACGCTGGTGTTTGAGTGGTACTCTAGTAGTCAACTCCCTCGATGACATCTACCCTCATCTGCGCTTTTTGCAAATTTCGCCTTCTGCTCAATGGGATCATTTCCGTGAACACATCTCCAAGCCACAGAAGAGATTTGTCAGTTTTTTTTATCACAAATGATCTGAGCTTACCTTCCCCTTTTTAGCCAAAACTTGCCACAAATCGAGTTCAGGTAAGTCGCTATATCAGTTTACAGTGTCTGGTAAGCACGTCTGACATATGATATAGGCCATATTAAGAGTCTGCTGCATCAGACGCCACAAAGAATCTGAACTAAACGGCAAGAAGTTACTCGAACTGCCTCCCAAGACTACCAGGGTAATAGATCTCCAATTCACGGATGAGGAGAGGCAGATCTACACTGCCATCGAGAACAAATACAGGGTTACCTTCAACTCGTTTTTACGCAAAGGTGGGTGTGATTTTTAAGTGGTCCTTTGATGATTATGGCATGCTGACGGCTTTTCGAAGGCACGGTCATGAAACATTACTCCATCATGTTGGTCATGTTAACTCGCCTACGACAATTGACCTGTGAGCGGCATATTGACCGTTGTATTCCGGACATACTAATGACCTGGCTTTCATCGTTAGGTCATCCTTGGCTTCTGCGACGTAACCCTAACGATATCGGCGATGCACGAGATGTTGTCGTCACCGATGACGATCTTTTTGGTGGTCTCGAGGCTCCCAAAATGGATGACATCTCGGAGCAGGCTCGCGCATCAACATTAATCGGTCAAGAATATGTCGAACGCGTTAAAATTCTTCTTGCAGAACGCACGAAACGCCTTGAAGAAGCTCCTCCCGATGGGATTGATGAAGCTGGTGACTGTGAATGCAGTATCTGCTATGAGCAGTACAGCGACGAACGCATCACACCCTGTTGTCACTCCTTCTGTGCAGAATGCCTGGAAAACATCTTTAACTCGGCGCAAGGTAACGCCGACCTCAGCGATGACGATGTGCAAGCAGGAAGAAGGAAGTGTCCTCTGTGCAGGTCCGTTATCGATAAGGCAAAGATTTTCCGAGCGTCCGCATTCATGCCTGTTGAAAACGATGACCAGGACGACGAAGACGACAATTGGGGATCCCAGGCAGAGGAAGTGGATGATGAAGATGTTGATATCGGTGCGAAGCTGGAGGAACTCAACGATGATGATATGTCGGAGAAAAAAAAGGGAAAGAGAAAAGCCGTAAGTGGAAGGACCGTGGTCATTAAGCGGTTCTGATGTGAAGCTGCAGGTTGATTCTGTCGTGTCGAAGAGAAAGAAGAGAAAGGGCAAAGGCAAGAGTGACGAAGCTGCAGAAGATCAGCTTCAAGCTGTCAATGATGAAGTATCAATCGAGGATGTCCTTCCCTCTACCAAAATGAAGAAGCTTGGGTAAGATACTGAGGAATGTTTCCTGTGCGATCATTACTCATTATATGCTTCCTAACAGTGAACTCATCGACGCTATAATAGAGCAAGATCCCTCGCAGAAGATCATTGTCTTCTCACAGTTCGTTGAGTACATAGACCTTTGCAGTATCTTCCTTCGACGCCGTAACATCCCTCATGCCAAATATGTGGGATCTATGAAACAGGATGAGAGAGAAGACACGATCAAAGACTTTAACCGTCCTATGGAAGAGGATAAGTCACCCAGATGTCTTCTCATGTCACTAAAGTGTGGAGGAGTGGGTTTGAATCTCTGCATCGCCAATCATGTACGTATCAATTTAGTGTTGATTTATTCTTTTGATGCTTACGTATGTTATGAGTAGGTGATCTGCCTTGATCTGGCTTGGAACGCGGCTACTGAAAACCAGGCCGTTGATCGTGCACATCGAATCGGTCAGACTCGTGAAGTCGTCGTCCATCGCCTCGTCGTCGAAAACACAATTGATCAACGCCTGATGGAATTACAACAGCAGAAGCAAGCTCTGAGTGATGGTGCTATGGGTGAAGGGGCTGCTGCGAAGTTGGGCAGGTTGAACATCCAGGATCTGATCAAACTTTTCGGTGTTCGCAATCAGGATGATGAGTAGGTGGGATGATTACATTTTTGCTAATCGCTTTGTGGTCTCCCTTTCTCTTCATAAGGGGACTTGGGACATATATTTATGAGACATGGAAGTGTTGCTGTTGTGCTAGAGTTATTGTTAAATTGTATATAGATATTTCTAATCTTTGGTTTTGAACATTTTAAACCTCGGAAATGATATCCGAATCTATATGCAACCGCATATGTCAAATTCATAAATTGCCAGTTACATCTAGGAGATTTTCATATCGCTGTACAACATTAACGCAAGAGCAACCTGTATAATTTACTCCCATTCTCCCGTCTTCATCAGCTGAGCAAATACCCCTCCCTTCCTAACGAGTTCTTCAAATGACCCTTCCTCCTGTACTCTACCTTCTCCGAGGCAAATGATTCTATCGCAGCGTTTCATGGCCTCGACTGAATGGGTGATGAAGATTGTTGTACGGTCCTATATCCAGATATCAGCGGTCAGATTGATCGAGGAGGATTACGACGTAACACGAATGTACTTGCCTGTTTGATCTTGACAATCGTGTCCAATACAGCCCTAGCGTTGTCGGGATCCAATGCGCTGGTACATTCGTCTAAGATGAGGACCCTGCTTGTTCTACATAACGCCCTCGCAATTTGCAGCCTTTGAGCTTGCCCGCCGGAGATCAAACTGGCGTTTTCTCCGAGATTCGTTTCATAGCCCTGCGGTAGACTCTGAATGAAGTCGTGGATATTGGCAGCTTCGGCAGCTCTGTAGATCTCGGAAAGGGGCAAATTGGGTGATCCATAGGCAATGTTTTCGGCGATGGTGGCATCAAAGAGATTGGCCGACTGCGATACAACAGCAACATGATTCCGTAGCCATACAACATCCGCTTCCCTCAGGCTACGATCGCCCAAGCGAATGTCGCCACCATCTGGCACATATAGCCTTTGCAGAAGAGCTGCGATAGTCGATTTACCGGAGCCGGAAGGACCGACGACTGCAACGCACTCTCCGGGTTTGAACGTAAATGACACGTCTTTAAGAATGGGAACATCAGGCCTCGAGGGGTATGAGAAATTGACATGAGAGAACTCGACGTGACCATTGATGGGAAAGCGAAGTGAACCGATTGATTCGGTGGTGGATTCGCATAGCTGATATATGCGGTTAAAGTCCCGAGCAGCTGCTCGAGCTTTGGCCATGGTAGGGACTGGAAGCTGATCAGCAAACAAACACTCTTGACGATCACGAGATCTACTTACTAAAATCAAGCATACCACTGCCAAAAGTTAGGCTGAACAGTACAAGGTTATATACTTGTAACATCTGCTCGTAGTTCATGCGCCCTTGGAGCATAAAAGCTGAACCGGCAAAGTTCATGAGAGCTAGACGGCATAAGAAGATTTAGTTTTAGAACGAGTTGCTAAATCTGTAACGAGATCGGGCATCGTACTCACCTTGAGCAAACAAAGGCAATCCTCCTGCAATCGCTCCACCCATGGCCATAGCCCATGCCGAACGTGTACCGGTCTTCCTAGCATTACTAGCATCCTCCTCGAACCTTTTTTCAAAAGCACTGTCGAGCGCCATCGCTCGGATCCCCCTGACGTTGGCTACACTCTGAAAAGGGGAAATCAGTCAATTTCGTTGTGGAAACCATTGCAGTATATTGCTTACTTCATAGAACACTCTTCCCACCTCCTCTCTTGCAACTTTGCAAGCCAGCTCGACGTTACCAATGAACCATGAGTTAACCGCCATGAATCCGCCGAAAATTGGACCCAAGGCCAAGCCTATCAGAGTCAACCTCCATTCCACAGCCATTGCCCAAATCAAACCCAAACCGATCATGGTCACCACAGTCACCGCCCTACCGATTACTTGACTCATAATGGTTCTCGCGTCGTCGGCATCTTTGATGAGGATCTGGACCAGTCGAGAGGGCGAGTTGGATGAAAGATCAAAGAATGCCTTGTCTTGCGTGATGAGCTTATGCATGGCGACCCCGCGTACCATATGGGTCCATCTAGCAGAGAGTCCAACAAGGGCATATTCCTGAACACAGTTCGACAGCCCTTGTGCGGCACACAAGCCGAGGACTATGAGACCGTATTTGGTGAGAGAGGTGGTATCAGCACCACCTGCTCCAACGATAGTCATCAGCTTGGAAAGGAAGAATGACCAGATGGGAGTTGTCGCTCCGTGACCGATAGAACCTATACAGCCAAGCAGGAGAAGTGGCTTAGCTGGAAGTGTTGGGAAATAGAGTTTGATGAGAGAAGATAAGCCTGGAACCGGTGGCATAGTGGCTGAGCCTGTGGAGACCTCTTCAACAAGAACGCTGTCGGAAAGGTTGACATCGGAAGGCAGGCCTTTCAAGTCGTCTTCTAGATTCTCAGAGAGTGTTCTTTGCTGCCTTTGCCTAATTGCGCTTATCCTTGAGGATGAATTTTTTTCCATCCAGCCCGGATGAAGCATTCTTCCATCTTGTCCTCGGCTCTCCGCCATCATGGTCCTCAAGCTTAGCCTCGAATTTGAATCGACGACGACGCTTAACCTGCTCACGGGTCGACTCATCTGGCTAGACGGAGGGCGACTGATCGGAGCGGTTATACTCTGTCTGCTAGGGGCACGACTGCCCAGCTGCTCAGGAGTCCATGATAGACGCTTCTGAGCGGGTGTCAAGCTAGTACGAGACTGTCGGCGGTCGACTTGAGAAAGGCGCTGACTCCTGGAGTACTCGTCAAGGATATCGAGATAGACTGCACTATTTCTCTGCATCCCAAGAAATGAAGGAGTGTGAGATCTGACCCTGCTGTCGAGCACCTCTTCATAATCTTCCTCCATGTCGAGGAGTGTGTTGAGCGCATCATGCCACTCTGCGTCAGACGCGACCTCCTTGGCCGGCAAAGGATTGACGGCTTGTTCCGCCGCCATATGGGCAAACGTGCCGTTTGGTTTCTTCATGAGATCAAGACGAAATCCTTGCTCGGCGACGACGCCGTTTTTCATGACGTAGACAAAGTCGTCGGAAACGATCTGTGAAAGGTCGTGGGTGATGACGATGGTGGTCCGGTTATTGCGCCACGCCTTGAGATTTTGGAAGACAAGCACCCTAGAAGTGGCATCCAAAGCCGATGTCGCTTCATCTATAGTTTAACCATCAGCGCCCGGCCAAGAAGGCAGTGGCAAACGACCTACCAAGGATGAGGACGGTCGGGTTTCTGATTCTCGCCCGCGCAATCGCCAATCGCTGTCTCTGTCCTCCACTCAAACTCGACCCACCGGTTCCCAAGATGGTATCATAACCGTCGGGCAAGCTCACCACGAAATCATGAATCATCGCCATTTTACAAGCCTCTACAACTTGTTCACGGGTCACGTCCTCTGGTGCCCTTTTCACGCCTGTCTTGGGATCGGCACCAGCGCCAGCAAGCCCCATAGCGACATTGTCATGCACCGACATATCGAAAAGAATACAGCCTTGCTGTACAGCAGCGATATTTTCTCTTGTGAAATGACCGTTCAAGAAGGGGAAAGATTGGTTATCCATAGTAATCTCTCCTGACGTGGGGTCGTATAGTCGGAGGAGTAGCTGAGCAATGGTGGACTTGCCAGAGCCTGAACCGCCCACGATAAAGGTTGTTTCCCCAGGCGGAATGAAAAGGGAGATATCACAAAGTACAGGATTTTCCGGGCGAGATGGATAGGCAAATGAGATGTGGTTGAAATTGAACTCTCCATGGCATCGAGAAGGTCGAACCCCTTGGAGAGCAAGAGGGCGGGAAACACGCTTGGGGTTCAATGTATTAACCGCAGGAGAGAAGCTACTATCAATTGGAGAGTTTGTAGGGGAGAATGGGTTGCCAGATATGGGTCTGGAAGGGTTAGCTTGAATGACTGTCAATAGCGAAGCGATCGAGTTTTTGCCCTTGGTCATTATGGTGAGCTGGGGGACAACCTGCTGAAGGTACGTGGCGGCAAAGAGACAAGCCCAGAAGCATGTCATGACGGCTCCTGATGTGGCCTTGCCTTCCCGAATGATTTTGGCGCCATACCAGAATCCGAGCACAAACGTTCCGAGCAAGAAAAAGTCTGTCAAGCCTGCGGATACGCCCCACACCAATCCTTGTTTGATCAAATTACCTTTGCTCTTGCTCACCGAGTGCATGAACCTGTTTTCTTCGGCTGCTTGAGCGTTGTGTACTTTGACTGTAGAAATTGCAGCGGTGGCACGCTCGACGTTGGTGGAGGCCTCGGCAAGCACGCGTCGTTCGGTAGCCAACAGAGGCGCGCAAAGGATCTGGGTAACGACTTGGGTAAGGACGACAAGGGGAATGGTGGAGAGGGTAACGAAAGCCAAAGATGGCGATTCAATGATAGCAAGGATGAAGCACAGGACGAAAGTGAATGTGTTTTGAACCACTAATCCAAAGGCGTGGGAAGTGGCCATCCTAACATCATCGGTCTCCCTGCGGTGGTACGGTCAGGAATGCAAGATGAGTACCACAGTGATTACATACCTGTTGAACTTTGACATTAAGCCACCAGCGCCTACGGTGTCATTCTCCTTTCCCTCTCCTTGCTCTTCTTCTCTCATACCCATGCCCATATCATACCACTCCATAGGCTTACCCTGCACACCATGATAGACCTTGGCTCTTAATCTATCTGCCACTGTCTCGCCGTATCTCGTCCACATGACCCCTTTCAAGTAGTTGAAGAGCAAGGCAAGCACGCCGGCGACTGTCAGTTGTATAGACGTGCTGGCGACACCACTGCGGAGGGCAGCACGGTCGGCATCGGTAGCGAGCGAGGTATTCAGGGGATAGGCTGCAAAGATGGCGAAGGCGTTACCGATCACGATGGACATGTAGGGCTGGATGAGTGCCGAGAGAATGGAAAGCACAACCGCTGGGCAGAGAAGCAAGATATAGTCTCTGGTGGTGGTGAAGACAAAGAGCCGACGGAACCTGGGTTTAATAGGCTCAGAAACTGGCATGATGCGATGGGACGTGGCCGGGGATGTTGGAAGAGGGACGAGGCCGAGGTGCCGCTCAAACGTTGAAGCCGGGATGGGCGGCGCATCAGCTGGGTATAATGACCTTCTCCATTGTGACGGAGGCGTGATTTCGTCCAGCATTGGGCCAAAAGAGACTGGCTGGCCGCGTTTTTCGTCTAGGCCAGCGGGAGAAGGGTTGGCGAACTGGTAGCCTGGCGCTGTCTTTTGGCGGCTCCTTCCATAGCCGTAGCCCGACAGCCCGTCGCTTTCCTCCGCCATACTGGCCACAGGCGTAGCCACTGAATGCCGGTCGTGGAAAGGCGAGCCGTCGGACGTGGGCGGCAGCTGGCGTGGTGTGAGCGCGACGAGCTCGACTCTGTCCGGCGACGCAAAGCGGCTGCTGGTGGACATGGGGGCTCCGGCGTAGAGATGGGCCAACGGCTGGGGGGCTTGTATAGGTGCAGAAGAGGCGGGTGCAATTATGGACACTCCATCTCCCCCCCCCCCCCCCGGCTGGATCATCGTGTCTTTTTGTTTTTCGTCCCTCTTTGTCCTCCACCGAAAGAACAAAAGACGGCATTCAGGCACACCAAAAAGGCACAGCGACAGGCACACGGACATCCCCCCATCTCCGCAACTTCTCGGGTAGCCGGACCGACCACGTGACCAGTTCCCGGGCCGTAGGCGGCCCGACCGTGTGTTTTCGGCAAACCCACGTCCCCATACCAGGCCGCCCATTCGGTATTCGCTCTTTCCTCCACATTTAAATACCATACACCCGTCTCCCGTTTCTTCCATCCCCACTATTGCTCCACAAATAACCATGTCAGGCCTCAAGATCACAGAATTCTCCGTCCACGGTATGTCATGCACTGCCCTCTCATGACCACTGGCTAATCATTCGCATCAGATATCCGATTTCCCACCGTAAGCCTGACCTTTTTCTTTTTTTCAACCACCAAGCAGCAGCTCACCTCGTATCAAGAATGTCACTGGTGACGGTACGGATGCCATGTAAGCCATTTCAGTCCAGTCCATAAAGCCCATACTGACAGCACCGCAGGAACAAGGAGTGCGATTATTCCGCTGCCTACATCGTCGTCAAGACGAACTCTGACCTCAAGGGGCAAGGAATGACTTTTAGTATGTAAAAACATCCTATTGCCTGCATAGGAATATTTTCTGACTGTTCTGCAGCCATTGGTCGTGGAAACGAAATCGTCTGCTTTGCTATCGAACAAATAGCTAACCGTATCGTCGGTTTGGACCTTGCCCCCATCTTTGCCGACATGGGCAAGTTCTGGGACTTTTGTAAGCCATCGTTTTCCAACAGGAAAATAGAAACCAGTCGGCTAACATCTTTTAAAGTGGTGGCCGACCCTCAGCACCGTTGGCTCGGCCCTGAAAAGGGTGTCATCCATATTGCTACCGCCGCTATTTCCAATGCCATCTGGGATATGTACGCCAAGCACGCCGGCAAGCCCTTGTGGAAGCTCATTGTCGACTTTACTCCTGAAGAGTATGTCCTGCTGTACTTTTCACCTTGGATAAAATAAGCTAACCGTCAGACAGATTCGTAAAGGCCACCTCTTTCCGATACATCACCGACGCCCTCTCCCCGGCCGAAGCCCTTGAGATCCTCAAGTCCAAGGAGTCTGGAAAGGCTGCCAGGGAAGCCGACGTCAAAAAGAGGGGATACCCTGCCTACACCACCTCTGTCGGATGGCTCGGGTACTCTGACGAAAAGGTCAGGCGATTGACAAAGGAAAGCCTTGCCCAAGGCTTCAACCATTTCAAGGTCAGTGTCGACTTGAGAGAGACGGATACGATCGCCCATTTTAACATCTCTTAAACCTCTTTAGCTCAAAGTCGGCGCCGACCCCGAAGACGATCTTCGAAGGGGACGACTCATCAGGTCCATCATCGATGATCCCGCCAACATGCCTAAAGATAGAAAACCTATCGACCCTGCCTCCATCGCCAACAAGAACGCCGGCCCCACAGGCTGTGTACTGATGGTGGACGCCAACCGTGAGTCACTATAAACCGGAAACCTGCCGCAGAGCTAACTAATCCCTTTATCAGAGGTCTGGGATGTCCCTCAGGCCGTTGAGTACATGAAGAAGCTTGAACCCTTGAAGCCTTGGTTCATTGAAGAGCCTACTGCCCCCGATGATGCAGTCGGTCACGCCGCCATTCGAAAGGCCCTTAAACCCATCAATATCGGCGTCGCCACAGGTGAACACGCTCATAACCGAGTGAGTTAAAAAACTTTTGAACCCACCCTCGTAACAATCCACTAAAACCGACATATGACAGATGGTCTTCAAGCAACTGTTGCAGCTTGACGCTATTGACGTTTGTCAAATCGACTCTTGTCGACTGGGCGGTGTCAATGAGATTCTCTCTGTTTTGCTCATGTCTGCCAAATTCGGGGTACCAGTCTGCCCTCACGCCGGTGGTGTAGGATTGTGCGAGTATGTGGTGAGTATATTCAGCTTCTATAAAGCGACAAAAAAAGAAACTGATCAAAGAGTAACTCTCCAGATCCACTTGTCTCTCATTGACTACATTTGCGTCTCTGGTGATATGGAGCGTAACGTCTTGGAATTTGTAGAGTAAGTGGCCCATTCTACTCCTTGATACAATTGCCCTTCGCTTACCCCCTTTCACATAGCCATCTGCATGAGCACTTCCTCTACCCCGTGTCCATCAACTCTGAAGGTCGATACAATGTACCTACCGATGCCAAGGGCGGATACTCTATCGAGATGTTTGAAAAGTCAATGGAGGACTACGCCTTCCCTGGAGGTGCTTACTGGGCCGCGGTGGCAAGGGGAGAGAACCCTGCCGTTTCACATTAATCATATCTGGTTAGAGTATTATCATTGTACGATAATGTAGATCTGTACGCATGAACCGAGTGCGAAAATAAAATATATCAATCCATGAGGGTATCAACTGTACAACGTTGCATGGGGCACCTTGTCATTAGTTACCGAAACGTAAATCAGGCCTGATCAAGCTGGCCAGAGAAAATCAGCTCGATGGCTGCTTCAACGTTGCCGCCAGTAGTTCTAAGGGCTCGGATATTCTTTTGGGCATCCCATAGACCCTACAGTTGCAACATCAGAGTCATGATCAAATTACGGCCTACGAAAATGACTCACCATAGCATTCAGCTGTCCCAGCTGGGTAGCATAGATTTCCTCTGGAGGCCTTTCGTCTCTAGCTGGCGGGGCTCCCCAGGGAGAACCTAAGCCGCCAAAGAGTGCAGGGTTTATCCCGCCGAATGGATTGGGGTTCGTTCCCGCATTCGTGCCTGCACCGGGCATCCCGCCCCCAAGACCTAACAGCGCAGCAAGTCCAGGAGGAAATTGACCGGCATTAGGTTGGGATGGATTGGAAGGAGCGTTTGTTGCTTGATCGGCAGCGGCATTACCTCCACCAGCAGTAGGATTGGCGTTGCCAGCATTAGGGGCGAAAAGGTTGGGGAATGGATCCGTGGGGCCGGCATTGTTTTGTGCGCTATTCGCATTGGCCCCAGCAGCTGCGGGAGCAAATGGGTTGAATCCGCCTAGACCTCCCAGTCCGCCCCCCTGGCCCATGCTCGACTGCATTTGCATCATCTAATCGCAATCAGTTTAAGTGCCACAGGACAAGGAAAACATACCGTTCGAAGGGTCTCGGGGTTGGACATCATCTGCCGGAAGAAAGGAGAGGCCATCATTTGCCGGATCTGGGGACCCATGGAGGCCAGTTGTGGGTTGGAAGCAATGATCTAAGACACAAGCCATCAGTGTTTGCTAAACTCAAATGGTTCACGCATGAACGCACCTGATCTACAACTTCTGGTCTGGACATCAAATCGGACATGCTTCTGAGAAATTCGGGACTTTGCATCATGTTAGACATCTAACAAACCCTTGTCAGCAGGTTCCAGATGCCTGTTATCTTGCTGAGCACTTACAGCGTTGGGATCATTCAAGTTCTCGAGCCCTTGAACTCCTGTAAAAGGATTGAACCCCGCTAGCCCCTGGTGTAATTGATGGTGGTTAGGTTTGAGCTAAAAGGACGGTCGATCTAACGTACATGATGAATATTCTCAACATTGTCGATAGGGTTACTGCCCACATTCAAACCTGTGCCCATCTGAGGTAGTCTGGGGGGTTGGCTTGCCTGACCGGCGGGGGTTGAACTTGAGGGCTTTGCAGCACCCTTCACCATGTGGATTGTGTGGCCATTTTGAATCTTGTAGCTGGAAATGGTTTCTTCGTCTTTCAAGACCTTGCCTACATGAATTCAAGCCCATAAGTCAGCCCGAATTAGCAAACGCACATGAGCTGAAGAGAGCTTCACCAGAATATATCAGACGCTGGCGATCCTTCTCCACGTCACATTTGGAGGCAATAAGTTGTTTCAGCTCAGCGACGTTCTTGTCTGGAGAGACCGAGATGGTGAGCTTCAGTTCCTGAGGGCCCTTGACAGTGCTGTTGTAGTTGACTGGTGGTCAGCATGATGTCATGAGGCGAATGGGTGGGTGGGGACGTACATGGTGATGTCTGAGGCGGAGGAGGAGGGTTGCTCTGCGGCCATGGTTGTTACGAGAGAAGTGCTGAAGAGAGCAGAGATGAAATATCTATCAGAGTGTCAGAATAGCTGCAGGAATCGCACAGAAACGGGCCGAATAACGAGTCCGCCACTGTAGGCAACATGCAGCATTTGAGTATCGCGAGCCCCAGCGAGTAACCTGTGGCAATGCGGCGTTGTCCGAACGGCGACACCCGCCATCCCTTCGCTGGCGCATAATTATTTATAAATCAGTCGTAGTAGACGCGAACGACCTTCGTTCCCCGACTTCTGATCAGGATACCCGCTCAGCGCTCCAGGACTTGTCACTGAAAGCTGGCCCATTGCCTCTCAGGGCTGGCCCGCAGGCATGCAGCAGATACTGCCAGTTCCTTTCCACTTTCTCCCCTGACTGTCTTCCCTGTACCTCCTTTCACCTCCCTGCCGTAAGCAAACGGTGAAACACTTACCACCCGAGACGCTTAAGTCATTATCATCATGGACTCCTAGAGACCTGCAGCAAAAGTTTGTGTCAATCTCGCTAGCGACGTCGTATAACGGCAAAAAAGTCATGTTCATAGGCTACAGCACCCATGCCGCCCTTTCCAGCCTACCATCGACCGCTCAGCCTCCCCTACAGTCGCCAGCAAGACCTTCCCGCTTTGCTGCTTCGAGCTGACCCAAGTTCCTCAGTAGAGTCTTCCCCCAGCACAACAGGAGACAGTATCTCAGCGTCAGACCTAATCCTAGAAGCAGAAGAGCACTGGAATGTTTCTGCTAAATCAATTCTAGCAGCATGGGGTTTAACAGCAGCCGGCGCGGTCAGTCAGCAACATGTAACCCATTGAATCTGTGGCCGACTGACCCATTTCTAGGTCATCATAGTTCTCCTCTACTCGTTAGCACGACCTCGATGGAAGCTCATTTACCTTCCACGACTCAAGATTCGCAAACCTTCGCGCACACCAAAAGAAAAGATTGAAGAAAAACAAATGCTAGCAGAAATGGACGAACACGAACGGAAGAAATATCTGGAACAGAAGGAAAGCAATAAGCCTACTTACTATCCAGAAGGAAAGAACAATCCGGGACAATGGATAGCCCGAGCACCCAAAGTAACCCATTTTACTTCCATGAAGTCCTGAGAGTAATGGCTGAACTGTGCGCTTAGTCGGAGAACGGGTTTTTCGGATGGCTGATACCCACTTTGAGAGAAATATCCATCGAGTGCAAGTCGGCCATGCCTAAATTTCTTCGCTCAATGTGGGCTGGTCGAAGTAAAAATATGGATGAAAAGGCCACGGGAAATCCCGGTTTAAGTGTGTTTGAACATGACTTGAAGTAGGTTTCATTTTAGTCTACACTCAATCAGAATTACGAGAAAAAAAGCTGATGCTCTTCGGCTAGACTGCTACACATGCTCGGTAAGCTTACGTTCTTTTACATGGATTTACAAAGCTAACATCATACCAGGGTTGGACGCAATGGTTTATCTTCTTTTTCTCCGACTTTTGAAATACCTCTTCTCCGCAATGTCCGTTCTGGCAGGTCTTTTGGCCATCACAAACTACTACCTCAACACGCAAACCACATACGGCAGCACGAGTACGATCTCTTCTTCTGGGGGCGAGGATGATATAACAAAACGAGACAGTCCAAGTTCATCAAGCTCAGAAACTTCGAACAACACCTCCATAATAGATAACCCCCAGCTATTAACTGCTGCCAATGTCACCAGCAATGGTCTTTTGGTCCACATCTCGTTCGAATGGATCGTGACAATGATGATCATAGTCTTTGGTTAGTTACATATTTCAACGTGAAAATCTTCGTGATTGACTAACGCGAAACAATCTGAAGTCCTCAAGACATCTGCTCATCACTTGAAAATTGTGCAAGAATGGACTCATTTGTAAGCTCTTGATACCCATTCATGATTTTGGGTCCTAACGGCAATCCAGGAATTATAATGAAGTCGCTTTCAAAACGTTGATGATCACCAATCTATCGCTTCGCCAGAACAAAGCAAAATCAATTGTGACTGTTGCAGATGCCAAACGTGAGATAAAATCTCTTGTTCTCGGTGCAGAAAGGGGCAAAATCGATGCCAGGGTTTGGTTCGCCATACATAACATGAATCCTTTGCATGAGAAGATGGAAACATTCAAGAAGAAGCATTTCAACTTGGCGATTAAAGCCGTTGCCATGGAAACTTTCCATGGAAGAGGTGCGGGAGTTCTTTACGATAGCTGTACAGGAAGAATGTGTGGGCGATCCAAAGTAAATCTTTCAATTATCGGATGGAAAGTTGTTACTGATGGGCCTTGAGCCAAACAGTCTGCTTCGAGTAGAGTGTAGGTAAAGTCCATTTACAAAAGAGGGCTAATTGTGTCTGACATGCCCAGGGTTGAAGCGTTCAAGGAGAAACTCGAAATTGAAGAGCTTCAAGATCGTATCCGCCAAGGACAAGTTGATGTTCGTCACACGGATCTTTCCGGCACAATCACATCAGCCTTTGTCACTGTTCCCAGTGCCAAACAAGCTCGTGAAATCTTGAAAAATGTGAAAGACGACATGAAGCGGGCAGGTTACCATATTCAACGAGTGTGTCGGATTTCGCTTGCCTTCTAAAAAAGCTCGCTGATAGACATATATTTAGGCACCACGTTCTCACAACGTTGTAAGTGACTTGTAACTTCATATCACGTGGGACCGACCTTGATGAACGATGTCTGTGCAGCTCTGGAAGAACCTTGAAAAGGATGTCAAGTCACGCCATTCACATGCAATCATAGGCAAATTTGCTCTCGTAATTATTTGTTTCGTGAACACTATTCCGCTCATGATTGTAACTGTCTTAGCCAATCTGGGTACAGTAAGTCTTAGTTTTCTTACGGCAAATCCCAAGTAGATTACTTGAGAAGTATTAATACGTGAAATCCGGAAGGCCATAGATCGCTGGCCAACTCTGGCAAAGCTCGAAGACTCCTCTGAGATCTGGAAAGCCATCTTCACCGTCCTTGCAGGAGTTCTTCCAGCCACTATTTCGGCCATGTTCTCCTATATCCTTCCATATATCATGCGACGGCTTTCTCGTTGGTCAGGCGCTCTTACTCGGGGTCAATTGGATAAGGCCGTCATCAGACAGCTCTTCATCTTTCAACTAGTATCCAATTTCATTGTGTTTTCTTTGCTTGGCGTCGTGTATGAAACATATCTAACCATCTCGGAAGACATTGGGAAAGAAAGCTGGTCCACTATCTATGCAGGTCTGGGTGATGTCCCAGCCAAAGTCACTCAAGCATATATCTCTGAAAGCCTGTACTGGCTGTCATGGTACCCGTCAGTCATATTTCCTGACTACGAGGAGTATCATGCTCATGCGTATTTTAAGGATTCGCTCAGTAGTGGCGTGCTTACAGCTCCTCCAAATACCAAGACTCATTTTAAAGACGCCTCAGTTACTGATGATCAAAACACCTCATGACCTGGCGGAAGTGGCGCAGCCAGAAAATTTTGAGGTAAGTGCAGAGATATGTGTCTCCTATACAAACTTATTCTTGCTCTTAAGTACGCGATCGAGTATTCACACGTGGTGAGTTCTATTTTATAATGCATGAGGCTCTATTGATCCAGATTGAGCTAGCTCTTTGCTATGGTAGTAGGGTAAGCGAAGACATGATAGGCTGTTAAGTTCTTGCTCACCACTTTCTAGTCTGATGTACGCTCCACTGGCCCCAATCATTGTTATATGCGCGGCCATTTACTTTTGGGCACTATACATCATTGTGAGTCGTGGTCATATCGAGAAATTGAAAATGTCATCTGATGCTGCGATGAACTGACTTCTTCACCTCGGTAGCACAACAATCAGCTTAAATTTGTATTTGACTCCAAGGAAACAGATGGAAAGTGCTGGAAGATCTTGATAAATCGCGTCCTTATCGCGACCGTCTTCATGCAGCTGTTCATGGTGTTAAGTGAGTTTTCCTATAGTGCTGATGTACTATGACTCCAGTTAATTCCTTCACTGATAAATAAATCTTCAGCCTGCACTCTTAAGACGCAGTCGGCGGCGATGGCAGTTGGTGCTGGACTTCCGGTTGGCATTATTTTCCTTTTTAAAATGTATCTTCGGCGTCATTACCATCCGGATGGCGAGGTTTTCTCGCAGTATATCGACAAGTATGAAGACGATGATACCAGACATGGGGAATGGGCCCCTGAGTATGAGCATGAGTTACTGAGAGAAGATTGGATGCCAAAAATCAAGACGGTAAAGAATGCCAAGCTCATGAGTGTCGCTATGCGTGAATTCCCCAAGTTGAAAGAGCTATTAAGGGTTGGCAGGAAAGCGGACGGTGAAAAATATAGAGGCTTGATGGACAAAAAACGGCGTAAAAGGGTGCGAGAGAAGGGATGAATGGTACATACTGATATAGTATAGGCTGATGATGAATCCTAATGTTTTTCGTATAGCGGACGGACAAATAGAAGGCGGAATAAGTGGAGGGGAGGGATCGGCTTAAGGCGGCGAATTGTCCGAGGCGTCATTGGCGGCGTCCGTCAAGTCTCCGTGGGATCTTTTACTCTCCGCTTCTTTCGACTGCCAGTGGCCTTCGTCATTTCTTCACGTTTATAGCACTCTTCCTTTTCCCTTCTCGACTTCTTTTATTTCCATCGCCCATCGTATCCCAGCATATTTCAGCATACACCATGATCAGGACGTCCTCCCGCGCCATCGCTTCCTCTTCCACTGCCGCCCTTAGACGATCAAGTCTTCGGTCCATCTCTCTTGCCAGGAACGTCTCCAAAACTCAGATGTACGTCTTTACACATCGCTGTTATCGTCTTTTGAAGTAGACGCCAAGGATTGGTCAAAACAGAAAAAGGACCTAGCTAATATAAAATCTTTCCTAGCTCTCGCACTGCTCTTCAACCTCGGGCCAACATTGTTTTCCGTTCCAGTTTCCACTCTTCATCTCTCCTCCTCGGTACGTTCCTCATCGCAAGTGTCTTCTTTGACTAAATCCCAACTTCAGCGGAGACCGTCAAGGTTCCACAGATGGTCAGCGACTTATCAACCGTGCGAGAACTGTGACTGACACGTGATATTTATTAGGCTGAGTCCATCACGGAAGGCACTCTGAAACAATGGAGCAAGCAAGTCGGTGATTTTGTCAAACAAGACGAGGAGATTGCTACCATTGAGACCGACAAGGTGGGTTTTACATGTGCCTTTCCATGTACAAGCATTTTACAACAAAGCTGACCTTTGTCATCTTCTTCAGATTGATGTCTCAGTCAACGCTCCTGTTTCCGGTACTATCACTGAACTCCTTGCCGAGGAGGAATCTACTGTCACTGTTGGCCAAGATCTTCTGAAGATTGAACCGGGAGAGGGTGGCGCTCAGTCCTCAGAGTCCAAGCCTCAAGCCAAGTCTGAGCCTAAGAATGCTGAAGAAGGCAACAAGGACGAAGCGGCCCCTGCCGCTGGCAAGGAGAAGGGAGCCGGTGAGGAGGCACTCGCCAAGCATGAGGAAAAGGCGCCCAAGTTGGACAAGGCTGAGGCTGAAAAGCCTGCTCCAAAGAAACAGGAGAAGCCTTCCCCTAAGCAGGAGCCTCAACCTGAGAAGGCTGTTGGAAGCAGGAATGAAACCAGGGTCAGTTTTGCTTGTTCAAGAAAAGGCCTACAACTGACCTGTTTCGTCTCATCCATAGGTCAAGATGTCCCGAATGCGACAAACTATTGCCCAACGTCTCAAGGCGTCCCAAAATGCGGCCGCTTCCCTTACTACCTTCAACGAAATTGACATGTCTTCCCTTATGGAATTCCGAAAACTTTACAAGGATGGCGTCCTGAAGAACGAGGGTGTCAAGCTTGGTTTCATGTCTGCTTTTGCCAAGGCCTCTTGTCTTGCCCTTAAGGAAATTCCCGCCGCCAATGCTAGCATTGAAGGCGACTCCATCGTTTACAGGGACTATGTTGACTTGTCTGTCGCCGTTGCCACTCCTAAGGGTCTGGTGACTCCCATTGTCAGGAACGCGGAAAGCATGGGTCTCGTCGAGATTGAAAAGGCGATTGCTGATTTGGGTAAGAAGGTATGTCTAGTGGGACGGAGTCGCACAAATAAACGCTGAGCTTTCATTTGTTTCTAGGCTCGAGACAACAAGCTTAGCATCGAGGACATGTCCGGCGGTACTTTCACCATCTCCAATGGTGGCGTCTTCGGTTCTCTTTACGGTACCCCCATGTAAGTCAACTTGGTGCTATCTAGTACTTGGCTGACTTCCTTTCTTCAGTATCAACTTGCCTCAAGCTGCCGTGCTTGGTATGCACACTATCAAGGAGAAACCTGTGGTGGTGAATGGCCAAATCGTTATCCGGCCTATCATGGTTGTTGCTCTTACATATGACCATCGATTACTCGACGGCCGGGAAGCCGTCACTTTCCTCGGTGAGCATTCTCGTATGGGATAGCTTCCGACGCGTGTGCTGATACCCCATGCCAGTTCGTATCAAGGAATACATTGAGGACTCCAGGAGGATGTTGCTTCCGTCCCCTATCTAAGCTTCAATGGTCGTCACAGGCGTAGTGCTAGGAGTCGCATAGTACAGGTTCACCAGTATTTCATCCATGCAGCAGTCATAGTCTATAAGACCTTGTGCAATGGCGCGGTGTCTGTGTTCTTTGCTTTGTGATTAGCGGTGAGGTGTATCATGTGCAGTTTGCAGAGGGCGTGAGACAAGCAATTTTTCTTGTTGTAATGGATGGTTCAATCTGCTACCAGTGGAGTAAATGAGGGAGAAGGGGCTTTGGGGACACGGTAAAAAGTAATGACGTCATCGATGTAGATGACCATCATCCAAAGCCCTGTCGTGTTTGGCGTGTTTGCTGCCAGTGTTCCTGACCCCTTTACGCTATATAATTATTGATTTTTGCATTAGGCAGTCATGTCCTCATAAATTACATCCACGCTCATTCAGCTTCCATCCCTGCAGTCATTATACCCAATTCGGTGAAATTTTACCCAGCAAACTGAAATCTGGTTCACAATTCCCTCGTAAACAGTCATCCAGCACATTCTAGTACAGCTTCCCTCCAGTCACTGCAATCCTATAGTATAGCCGAATCAAAACCGCATTGGTTCTGTATCTATCGAAAGGGCCGCCAACTTATACACGGAGTCGCCTTCTATTATCGAAATTGGGAAATCAGTCATTGTCATTGTAACATTTCGAGGAAGCCCTAACAAAGTTTGTTGAAGGCCGGCCACAATGTCGTGAGTCTTTCACTGTACAGGAGACGTCTCATAAGGAGGTATCTCATTAGTAACTGATTTACTAGGAGCACAGCTGCTGCTGCACAATCAGCTTCGACTTCGTCCTTCGTCACATCTCTCATCGTAAACTCTGCTTTAGCCGGGGGAGAATTGGCTGCATTTATTGGACTTAGGAGATGGCTCAAAGCGATGTGAGTTTTGTGCCATCAGCCTATGGATAGGCTGACCGGTCCATCATAGATATGAACCGAGGACGTATATCCCTCCGAAGGATGCCCAGGCTCCAGCCTTAGGGAAACATATATTCTATCCTCTTTGGCAAATCATTACCTGTGAGTTGATATATAACCTTCGTCGGCAATCCTTTAATGCGTGCTAACTCAAGGATAGCTGACCCCCAAGAAATTCTACACAAAAATGGCGTGGACCCATATGTGTTTGTTAGGTTCCTGATAATGATGGCCAAAGCTACCATCCCGATCTGGCTTTTATCTTGGATTGTCCTTCTTCCTGTAGACACAGCCAACTCTCACGTACTGGGAAAGTCAGGCTTGGATCGTTTTACCTTCGGAAATGTATCGCCAGACAAAACTTCAAGATACTGGTCTCACCTTGTCCTGGTCTATATCTTCGATTGTGAACAACGTTTCCTATCTCCATCATGCTCAAGCTGATTCTTTGCAGTTTGGATCATATGGCTACTATGGGGGGAAATGAAGCATTGGCTTGTAATCAGACAACGTCACCTAATAAATCCCAGTCATTCGAGGCTCGCCCAAGCGAACACGGTCCTTGTGACTGGCATTCCGAAGCACTTACTGTCTGAAGAGAAGCTCGCACAGTTGTTCTCCCACCTGCCAGGTGGAGTTAAGAGGATATGGCTGAACAGGTAAGGGAACACCGTTTTTCTTCGGGACTCGAAAGCAAAATTGATTTTGCCGTGACATTAGGAACCTGAAGGAGATGCCAAACATTCACGATCGCCGAAATTACGCTTTGCAAAAGCTTGAGTCTGCACAGGTCAGTCTCATAAAATATGCCTTGAAGTATAAAGTCTCCAGGGAAAAGAAGACGGAGAAATTGGAGAAGAAATCAAAGCCCATCCCCGAAACCCTCAGTGGCCCAGTTAATCCTCAAATGATCTCAGAGTGCCATAACAACACCACCCAAACGGCCGCAACTGTTGATGGCTCGGTCGATCTATCCAATATTGAAAGTGGTCATGGTGCTCAGCAAGTATTTACATCGCCCTCTGACCTCGGACTGGCTGATCAATTGGTCCCTCGATCCAAGAGACCAACTCTTCGCATTAAACCAAAATGGGCTCCATTTGGGCTCGGCTTTTTGGGAATCGGTCAGAAGGTGGATACAATCGAGTGGGCCCGCAAGGAGATTGCGTATTGCACGGCAGAATTAGCTAGGAGTCGAGAGCAACTGCAAAAGGATATTGAGAGTCCGGGCTCGGACCAAGACAAGTATCCTCCTTTGAATTCAGCGTTTATCCATTTCAATCAGCAGATCGCAGCACATATGGCAGTTCAGTGTTTAGCCCACAATCAACCGCAAGTCATATCTCTGTGTTCTGTCAAGGAATAGCTAATGACACTGTTTTTGCAGATATGCGATGAACAACAGGTACATAGAGCAATCTCCTGCCAATGTTATCTGGCGCAATCTCTCTCTTAATCAATACGAGAGAAATGTCAGGCAGGCTATATCCTGGGCCGCTACGTTTGGGCTGATCCTTCTATGGGCCACCCCCGGTAAGTTCCGACAGAAGTCTTGCGGGCAATGTATCATTGATTAAGCCACAAACAGTTGCATTCATTGGTGCTCTATCCAATGTTACGACCCTCACGGAAAAGTATCACTGGTTGGCATGGATCAATGGTACCAGCTTTGGGAAAAAGGTGCTTCAAGGTGTAATTAGTGGTATCTTGCCACCTGTACTGTTGGCGCTCTTGATGGAATTGGTGCCATTCATCCTGCGTCGTAAGTTTGTATATGTTGATGCCGTTAACATTCTTTCGTTGACAATATGACGCTTTCCATCTGTAGAGCTCGCGGCATTTGAGGGTTTTCCAAGCAGGACCGAAGTCGAGATAAACCTTATGACTCGATACTTCTTGTTTCTTGTTATTGTACGTTTGCTGCACATTACTTGGTTGTAATTCTAACAATTGTTTATAGCACACCTTTTTCATTGTAACTCTTGCTTCGGGGTTGATCAGTTCAATCCAACAGTTTGCAGATAATCCAGGATCAGCGGCAACAACCCTTGCTACACAGATGCCTACAGCTTCGACATTCTTCATCACCCTCATTCTTACCCAGTTTACGGGGACGATGGGTAGTTTACTCCGTGTTGTAAATTTGCTCTTGTATTATGTCAGGATCATTCTCCTTGGTGGATCTCCGTAAGGTACTTCGCTCCTTAAGTTGCTTTCACTGACCATCACATTAGGCGTTCTGTATTTACATCAAGATACAGATTAAACCGGCCGCAATTTGGGGAAACATTTCCTAAAATCACTGTATATGTAGTCATCAGTGAGCGATATTGTCTCATGTTCGAAAGCAGAACTCGTATAACTGATATTTTTGGATGCAGTGATCGCCTATTGTGTCATCTCTCCAATCATCAATGGGTTTAGTGCAGCATTCTTCGTGTTTGCAACCTTGGTCTACAAATACCTGTATATATGGGTCATTGATCAACCACCCTCACAAGATACTGGCGGGATGTTCTTCCCAAAAGCTATAACTCATGTTTTTGTGGGCTTGTATGTCCAAGAGGTTTGCATGGCCGCCATGTTTTTCCTAGTTAGGAATGATCAGGGCAAAGCAACATGTGTAGCACAAGGAGCTTTGATGGTTGTGTTGATTGTGATTACGGTAAGTGTTATTGTTTCTGGCTTATCGTCACAAAAAGACCTTACAGTATGCTTCAGATTGCTATCCAGTATACAGTCATCGTCTCTTACAGCCCCCTCAAATCATCTCTCCCTCTTTCTTTGGCTCGATACAGCTTCGGCATGCCCGATAACAAACTAGATGAGAAATCCGCCTCTGAATCAGCCCACATAGAAGAGCAGACCTCTTTGCAGCTGAGCACATCAAGGGAACCTCTTGTTTCAAGAATCTTGCACCATCGTCGCGTGAAAGAAGGTCTTTTAAAAGGCCATAAAGGGTTTAGTAATAGCCGTGGAAAACTCTCAAGCCAGGGAACCGAAAGACCTTCAGAGGAAACCACACTTGCTGAGCGCGATTTCGCAGCGGAGCCAGGTGGAAATGATATAGAGCTGGGAGTTCAAACAACTTCTAGAGACCATCAAACTGAGGTATCACAGCCCACTCCGTGTGCGGCCACTATTCCTGGCCCTCCTGTTTCAAGAATACCGTCAGCAGCGGTGTCTACTACCCCATCATCTGGAAGTGAAGAGCAGTATTTTGCTGTACCAGGCGGGCCAGGCGTGTTGATGAGGAAGCTTGATGATGGCAATGACCCCAATGCGTTCTTCCACCCAGCAACTAAGGAGCCACAGCGAATTGTATGGCTTCCACAAGATGAGTTGGGCCTATGTGAGGCAGAGCTCCAAGTGAATGAGGGAGATGGCATACACTCCAGCTGTAGAGGGGCATGGCTTGACATCAAAGTAAGTTCTGCTGGCCACTTATGTTTTCCCATTTCTAATATCCTGCGCAGGGGAA
Source organism: Cryptococcus deneoformans B-3501A (assembly GCF_000149385.1). Taxonomy (NCBI): domain Eukaryota; kingdom Fungi; phylum Basidiomycota; class Tremellomycetes; order Tremellales; family Cryptococcaceae; genus Cryptococcus; species Cryptococcus deneoformans. The sequence continues at coordinate 1,339,836 of NC_009178.1, forward strand.
AGTGCATATATCTGGCCCACCTCCTGATGATATTTAACGACATTTGATGACAGTCAGTATTTGTACCATTATTACTTAAAACATGCATGTTTATCAAGTAGTTATATGCGCTTCTCTTCAAGGTATGGATGTTATCCACTCGAAGAACTACTCCTTATATTTTCCAGCCCTACGAGCTGACTCATCTTTCCCACACTTTCCCTGCATTCTCTGCTCGGACCTCTCTTCCCAAACGCCTCTTTGCACGGTCCTAAAGGAGAGCGAATCCGACCGTATGATCAAGAAAAGAAATAATGCATGTGTATGGGATCTTGATATATATATTACAAGAGCTCTGAGCATACATCGTGCCGAAGAACAACAAGGAATATGGGCAATAATGCCGAAGAACAAAAGAGCATAGAAAAGGTACGAAGAACAAAGAGAAAGACAGGCATGCCGGGCTATCACCGAATAGGGACGCGTAGGGCAGATACCCTCCACTTCAACACTTCCTCTTCGTCTCTCCGTCCGCCCTCTCTCTCTTCAGTATCCCAAACCACTTCCCTGTCTTTCTCTCATCCTCTTTGTCTTCTTCCTATCCTCGTCCCTCAGTATCTCTACAAAAACGAACGTGGGGCTCTCGCACACCAAAAAATGTACTCATTGGAAGCGGCGCTTGAGCCAAGCGGCTAGCTTATCAAGCGGGTTTTTACGTTCCCTTTCGTCTTTCAACTGGTCTTAGAAAGGAAACAAGATATGGTAGGACAAGACAAGTAGGGAAGTTAGTGTTCTAATCTTATCTTTTTCCATAGTCTTCTTACAGCACCCTGCCTCGTCCGATCCAGGAAGTCAAGCTGAAGAGCGCTCGGTTAGTACCACGATGGGGGACAACGGTGAGGGCGTTACTACGAATTCCCTTAACAGCAAATCTCGCTCACAAAGAGACGCTAGTGTGGCCAACCCAATAAGCCCTCCGAGAACCCAAAAACATAAAAGGGAGAGGAAAGAGACCTATCATTATCTCCGCCAATGAATATTGTCGCCCCTACAATGGCGTCAAATTCCTCAATGCGCGACCTCCATCGCAATATAGGACACTTACCTCCTTCTGCAATTATGCACTTGGCCAAGAATGGCCTGTTAGGAGACGTCGATCTAGATGGATTGCGCAAAGATGTTTTTAAGACTGAGGATTGCAAAGATTGCATGGAAGCGAAAGGGACTTCCGAAGCTAAGTCCAATCCAAGTCCTCGGGGTGGCCCTGCTGGAGAGTCGGTCCACACTGATATAAACGGGCCCCTCCAGCACTCGGAAGCTGGAATGTGTTACTCCCTCGGTGTTGTTGTCGGCAACGAGCATATCTACACGCACGCTCGGCCTATTATCCATCGCTTTTGGTGGTCTCTGCTTAACCGCAATTCTGCCACTCACAAGATATTCGACATCCCATTGTATTGACGGAGTTCACTAGTCTAGTTCCTTAATTAGATAGATGACTACGTGGTCTATTTTCGGTCAGACTCTATACCATTATTAATATTCCTTTTTTGTAACTTTCTGGTCTTTCTCATCACTATCTAGTACACTGTTCTACGAGACTGTTTGTACGAAGGTGCTAAGTAAAGACCAGTTCGACAGGTTATGAGCCTTGCCTCCCGTCCCTGAATTACTTCATACCAGCACAAAAATTCGTCCAGTTCTCGAGCAGCAATACCATGTCTGAGCCCAAGGAAGAAACGGCCTCGGCCAAGATTTCTCCGCTTATGGGGGAAGACAACTATAGTGATTGGAGTTTCGATATCCAAGCCTACCTCCTTGGACTCCGTCTTATGTCCACTCTTCATGAAACTCCTGTTCTTCATATCCCTGTCACAGTTCCTACCGGTGACCCCAACCAATCTCCTCGAGTTCTCACTACTGATGAGCTCAATACCCTCAATGCCAAAATTCAAAACCAACACCGGGCCTACTCCATCGTTATTCGATATCTTTCTCCCCAAGTAAAGGCTGC
>NC_009178.1:2006828-2044328 GCF_000149385.1 Cryptococcus deneoformans B-3501A
CCCGTTTCGATTAGGGCTACACATATACATAATGAACTTAGGGTATTGAGTTTCTGGGGACTATGGAACTACGAAAAACTATTTTCTTATATACCATCCTTTCCTTCTGCTTACCCATCTCTGTCGGGAGAAAGATATCGCTAATTCGTGAGGGGGCGGCGGAGCTGTCGGACCGGAGGGAAATGAACACTGACCAAGTGTTGGGGAAGAAGAGGAGTATGCTGACCAGGCGAAACGAAAGAAGAGGCAAGTCGAAAGATGTTCGGTTGATTTTGCAAGAGTCGGGCAGTAAATCGCGGTCGTCTGAGGTGGAGGTTTGTTTGGTTACATCAGGGACGAGGTGGAATGACAGCCGGTTGCCCAGTTGTAGACGCCAGAGAGGGCGACTGTTGCATAACATCATGACAGGATCCTATCTGTGTGACGGAGTTCGTTAGTCTAGCTTCTTAATTAGATAGATGACTATGTGGTCATTTTCGGTCAGACGGACTCTATACCATTATTAATATTCCTTTTTGTAACTTTCTGGTCTTTCTCATCACTATCTAGTACACTGTTCTACGAGACTGTTTGTACGAAGGTGCTGAGTAAAGACCAGTTCAACATTTATATATCTTTTCCTTAGTTGTACAGCTAACCAATTTCGCTTCCCCCTCGAGCACCCTTTTCCTCTTCTTCCTTCCGTCTCCGATCCTCTGAGGGCCTCTTCTGCTCCGCTCTCCTCGCTCCTTTTCTCTTCCTCTCTTCTCCCTCTTCTCTCCGGCTAATCTTTACCACCCCAGTTTCTCCGTTCTTTCCGTCTCTCGCCTTCCTCTCTTCTTCTGTTAATCCTCTCCTCTTCTCCGTTCCTTACAATGGCCATGTAAAAGAAGGTAAACCTATATCGCAGTCAGCGATATATCAATCATTGTGTAGATGGTAAACCAACATGGTAGGGCAGAACATGAATTGATTCATGCGCTATGCCTACAGCGGTGTAAAACCATATTCGGTAATAGTCGAATGGGTTCGCCTCTTTATCAAGAACTGCTTGAACAAGACGTTTATGAACGAGTTTACTCTAGTAGCTGCTCTTTTAGATAGATGACTACGTGGTCTTTTTCGTTCAGACTCTATACCCTATTTTAATTTCCACTTTTGTAGCTTTTTGGTCTTCCTCATCACTATCTTGTACACTGCTCTTTGAGACTGTTTGTACGAAGGTGCTGAGTGAATACCAGTTCAACAGTTTAATGAACTAGAAATGCAGTTGTCAGCTGCCTGTGAGGTAGCATGGCTCGTCAAGCAAAACTAATAAATTGGTATATGATGTTGTCAAAAGAATTAAGGTGATATATGATATCGATAGCAAAAGAACCCACCCAAAAGTTGATGAAAATGGTCGATTTCTCTTTGGTAACATTCTCATGCGAGCCATCCAAATTGGGCCGGACATGATAGCCGAAAGTACCACAAATGACTACTTTCTGAAGAACTACTGTCATCCTTTCTTTCGCCAGAGTATAACGGATGGCATCGGATACGAGAGGGGCTGGGACGTCGGAGCCAGAGATGACCTGTGCGGCACCCAACGAGGCGTACTTGTGGAAGATGATCGCTTCGGCCAATTTGAGAGCAGAGCTGTAGCGGTGCCACTGTCCTCATAGAGGCCGGAAAGCACCTTAAGTTATAATAGTTTCGTTGTCCTCGGTCGTTTGTATTCAATTGAACTAGAAGCTCTGAGTGTAGACGAAGTGGTTCGGTAGACTGGAGAATTCGAGAAGACTAAACTGCATTTTATCTACTCTAAAGGCGCGGCTATGCCTTTTATATCTTTCTCAGCTCGTAGAGCTGACTCATCTTTCTCACACTCTCCCCGTACCTTCCGCCGCTCGGACCTCTCTCCTCCCTAACGCCTCCTCGCACGGTCCTCCTACTCTTCCTCTCGTCTTCTTCCTCTCCTCGGTCCTCCGAACTACTTCCCCAACTGCTTATTGTTCTCTTCCTCTCGTCTTCCTTATTGTTCTCCTCGTTCCCATACAATTTTCCATAGCTTTAAATACTTGTCGATCCACTATTGTTGGCCTCTCCAAGTACCTTTCACCTACTTCAGCTATCCTCTTCCGGCATTGGTCTGGCTGTCTACTAAAAGAGAACCTCAGATCATTTTTGTCCTTAATCTGTTGAAGGCTATCGCCAGAAGAAGATAGCCCCCTGACAATCTTCCATTATCCGGTGAACTATTACGAACTAATACAAAGTCTCCTTGCTTAAAATCTCGATCTTCTTGTCTCTTTAAATTCTTCTGGTTATGATAATCAACGCTTTCCTTCCTAGCATCGGCAACTCGCTCTCTGGCTCTTACAATATCATCTGATCTACTTTCTACTTCAGTCACTCTTGCTGCTAACGGATCAGCTTCGCTTTCAATAGCTTCCCAATTGCTCATCATGATACTCTCTTCCTTGAAGTCTATCGGTAGCACACATTCTTGTCCATATTGTGGTAATTCAGGTATAGCTAGCGGTTACGGGTAGACTTTCTACGTTGCATGAAGAAGAAAAAGGGGGAAGAAAGCGTATATAGATTGTCTATGGAAAAATCTTTCTACTGCGGCTCGGAACCCTATCCTCGCTTAATCATCCTTACTCTCCGCGGTTGGATCACTCTTTCGACACATATAACATGTAATATGGGGTACGACCTGTGGAAGCTCTCATTGTCGTTCTATCTGCCCATAAGGCAAAGTCCGAGTACTCCGACCATCGGTGTCTGACCTTCCGGACTTCTCTTAAAAATAGCTTCTTTGATTGGTCTATCGCCTCGCTCGACTACTCCATTTGCTGCTGGGTTATGAGCACTTGTTTTAATAATGTGGTTGATACCAAACTTTCTCAATTGTTGCTTAAACATACCCATGAACTCCATGCCCCCATCAGTGGTGACATTCATTGTCAAACCATACCTGACTACAATTTGGCCAAAGAAGAAAGCTGCTGTATCCTGAACGTTGGGTGATCGGATGGCTTTAGCTTCTACCCATCCAGTAAGATTCTCTCGTGCTATGATAATTGCTGTCATCGTTGACTTGTCATTTGGATCTTTTCCCATAGCTATGCAGTCTAAATCCCATTTCCAGAACAATGTTGGTGGCTCCGGAGTGATCTTCGGTGATTCGTAAAACCTGTAATCCCTCTTTTGACAAGGCTAACTGTTGAACTGGTCTTTACTCAGCACCTTCGTACAAACAGTCTCGTAGAGCAGTGTACTAGATAGTGATGAGAAAGACCAGAAAGTTACAAAAAGGAATATTAATAATGGTATAGAGTCTGACCGAAAATGACCACATAGTCATCTATCTAATTAAGAAGCTAGACTAACTCCGTCAATGCACACATATAACCAACCATTTTTACTTCTCGAACTCACAGCTTTAGTTTCTTTGCACTAAACGTTCCTCCATATCGTTTCATCTTGTGTAGAACCCGATTCAAGTCGCAAGCATGTCCGTAAACGAATTGTCGGATTTCCAGATTACTTGGAATAACCTTGGGTCGGCCATCCGGGTCAAGATAAAAAGTGTTAGGGCCTTTTACAGTTACATCGTCAATGTAAACCACAGTTTTGTCAGGAATTTCAGGCCATGAACCTGTGGACTTATTCATCATAGAAATCTATGATGGCTTGCTGTTCGACATCAGAAAATGCCGGAATGATAGACCGTATCATGTACGGCTATATCGACATTGTCGATTTTCGGAGCCACAGACAGAACAAAATGCACCTGAGCGGCGAGTTGAAACCGGTCAGTGGAAGTCTCTTGGCGAAATCTTCGTTATCCCACTCACGATTGAGGACGCGTACATGATGGTGGCGATCGAAGACGCAGTGGCCTTCGACCTTTTGTGCTGTGGTCGGTGCTCCATACCGGCTGTTTTTGTTCAGCGTGGCTAGGCCCAAATTTAACATCTGCAAGGCCTATCACCGTTGTCGCAGTCAGTGTCAGACTGCGATAGGAACTGAACACTCACTTGGGCTACAAGTTCACTTTTGAGAAATGATTCTCGATTTCGTCGTCGTCACATGGAGGCGACGAAAACATGAACGAATGAAGGCAACCAGGAAGATTCGACATGTCCAATTCCGACGATTGGCCATCTTGTGTATCCAACTTCGATGCTATGTAGCTGTATGTAAAGCAATAAGCTGGCAATTAACTCAGTGAAGCAAAATGAACACACTTAGTCTTATCCGCGATGAACGACATGCGTTCATTCAAAGGGACATTGAGGCTAGCGGGGACCTCAGTTTTAAACCCACCATGTGCTTCCTTATCATAGCTGTGGCGGTCGAGTCGAAGAGCCACATTTTCCTCGTCACATAAGTTAGCTGATGACAAGACCTGTGAGAAGCTTCGTCGCATGCTTGATACATCCATATGCTTGGCGTCAATGGCGTGGTGGTGGATCTAGGGCGACGTCACATTAAACCAAACATGAACATGGCATATTTTGTTATGAGAAAAGTATATGAAACTCACATAACCAGCCACGACGCCATAAACAGTGTTGTCATCAGACTTTTTCCGAGCAAAAGCAGATAAAACGCCCTCGGCTTCATCAGTAGGCTCATGATAAGCCAACACAATCTCGAGAAACGCCCGAAGAGGAGCAAGGACCTGGGCAGCTAGGCTGAGAGCGTCCTTGTGTTAGATCAACATGGCAGGCTCGCTGTAATGAATGTCACTGTCAGTAAATTACAGTCCTGCTACTGATGGCTCCATGAAAAGCCGCAGCATGTTCCTCTAGAACATCTCACTTACATCCCCAAGCGTTGCGCGTACTTTCCAAGAACGTCATCACCGGTGGCATTTGGAAACCATATATCGGGGGAAATTTCTCCCTCTTCCGTTTCTATGATGGATGAGTTAACATAGTGTTTGTACCTGAGGGCAAACACGATCCCTTGGGTATATGAAGTTGTGTGAAGTGAGTAGTAACGAGCAACAAGTCGGCAACAACGGTCAAGAAGGGTCTTAAAGGGACTTCTGTACTCTTATCTGCAGTAGCGGATAGTCATGACAGCCAGTACGCAGCAGGGCGGTACCATCATCAGTTCATCATTGCATTGTTTATATGACTTGCCAGAAATGGGACTTACTTGGCCTTCAGGATGCTGTATATTTCCCCGATGTTGGTGTCGATAGGAGACTCTGGGAGATCTTTGCTTTTGTATAAGATGATCCTGACCGGTCTGTCACTAAGTCCCTGCTAATTTGGTCGAGCCGTGTGGGGTCCCTAGGAGATGTCTGGTCTCTATTTTGATGAGGCTAGACAACGAAACAACACATTGAGCATTGTCAAAGACATGACGAGAAACACGGCCAAAAATGACTCACAGTATCAGTGGAATCATGGGTAGAAACAGAGGAGGCGTTGAATGGGCCGCCTCTTGATCTTTTCCTGCTACTGGTACTATGGATCTCCTGGGAGGGTTGTCGAGAGAAGTTGCTACCTCTTTCGGCTGTCGAGTTTGATGGGCGTTGTTTTCTCCTCACGACCAGGTGCAAGCCGTCGCCTTTCCGCCGGCCATCCCTGGGCGAATTCCGATCATTATTGATTTCTTCTTTGTCGTCTGGAACGATATAATCATATTCAGCACCGGTAGCAGCAATAGTTCATTATGTGATGCTGTATGCGTGCAATGACCCTACGGCCATGTCACATCACTTCGACCACCCACTTATCAACATGACGGAGGTTACCGCAGGGATCAAGGAGCGGAGTAGAGCCGTTGCTGAAGTGGGATGGATACCTTAATTACTTTTACTTTCTTTTACTGAGTTCACTTTAGGTACTTAGTCCACTCTAGGCTAGCTATCTATGGTGTTCTCCTTAGATATATCTATCTTCGTATATGCAGCCTTATAGGCAGACGCTTTATAGCGCAAGTACAGCAGGATTGTATCAGCAACACCAGCCAGCTCGACATGAGACCCGAGCTTAACTAATCGTTACCACTATACCACTATACCAATCTATCACCAGATACATAGGGTACTTCCATCGTATGTACTATGACCACCACAGCCAAACCTTTGGGAGGCTATATTCCCTAGCAGCCTTTACAGTCGTACAGTCCGTCATCAGCCTTGGATATCATGGGTGGAGGCCGACGGAACCTAATGGAGCCATATCCGTAGGAGACTTTATTTAGGGGTTTAATACGCTACAACGCTGTAGTGCAATGGGCCTACGGCCATGTCACATCACTTCGAGCACCCACTTATCAACATGACGGAGGTTACCGCAGGGATCAAGAGCGGAGTAGAGCCGTTGCTGAAGTGGGATACCTTATTACTTTTACTTTCTTTTACTTAGTTCACTCTGGGTACTTAGTCCATTCTAGGCTAGCTATCTATGATGTTCTCCTTAGATATAATCTATCTTCGTATATGCAGCCTTATAGGCAGACGCTTTATAGCGCAAGTACAGCAGGACTGTATCAGCAACACCAGCCAGCTCGACATGAGACCCGAGCTTAACTAATCGTTACCACTATACCACTATACCAATCTATCACCAGATACATAGGGTACTTCCATCGTATGTACTATGACCACCACAGCCAAACCTTTGGGAGGCTATATTCCCTAGCAGCCTTTACAGTCGTACAGTCCGTCATCAGCCTTGGATATCATGGGTGGAGGCCGACGGAACCTAATGGAAGCATATCCGTAGGAGACTTTAGGGGTTTTACGCTACAACGCGACAAAACGCGTCGAAGCTGTCGAAAAACCGAATCCCTGTTTATTCATTCTCCGCTATGCCATTACTTCCAAATAACTGTTTCTGAGCTCATCTATAGCTCTCCATGTTCATCGCAATCATTGGCACTCCGTCTTCGGGGAAGCGAACTGTACTTCAGTATCTTGAAAAGAAATACGGATTCAAGCACTTGCGGTTAAACAAGGGCGAGGCACAAGTTAGTACATGATCAGCTCAAATTCGTATAGCCGAACGCTAATGAAAGACAGCTTGCGAAGACCATAAATGGTGTAGTAGACGGTATCGGAAAGCCTGATGTTGAGTCTACAACAACTGTACGGATTCCAACCTTAGTATACTTTGACAGTGCGGCCGTCTGCAATGATTGACCATTATCTTAGCTTTTTGCGAATGCTTCCGATCTCCTCGACCACGTTACTCGCAACTGGCTCTCCCATTTTGTCACTACAGACCTCCAAACCTATGAAGAAATAGACCCTTTCCTCAAGCGCCCATTCTTTTTACTGGTCAGTGTGGACGGTCCTTTGCGTGCGAGATTCGAACGCGAACGAGCTAGGCGAGTCATCTTTATGCAAGAGTTGGAACCCATTGGCTAACATCTAGTCTCAGGGCTGGAGCAGAAGGCAGGAACATAACCCTTGAAGATTTCATTGAAGCTCACGATTCGCTGCTCCATGGTCATCCCTCCTCACAAATTCATGCTCTTCCAGCTCTTGCCCAGGGTCAATTCATGTCAGACTTCCGGCGCGTCCTCACACTTGCCCACGTCCATGTTGACAACAATTTCACGGATGTCTCTGCCTTGAACTGGTATCTTGATCGCCTCGATCTTCTAGATGAGGAAAGGCTGAGGCCCGGATGGGACACCTACTTTATGGTGCGTTTGATCCATCATACTCATGTCACAAACCCTGACACCGACTCGAACTCTATAGACTTTAGCGTCTTTGGCGTCAGAACGCTCAAACTGCATGAAACGACGAGTAGGGGCTTTGCTTGTGAGATCAAAGAGAATTCTGTCGACCGGTTACAATGGCACTCCAAGAGGCACTCGAAATTGCAATCAGGGAGGATGCTCTCGATGTAATGGCAGTGCAAGGGGCGGTGAAGCTCGTGAGTATCCAATCATGCTGAAGTTACCGCAATGCTGAATCGCAAGATAGTCAATGAGTGTTTATGTTTGCATGCAGAAGAGAATGCTTTGTTGGAGGCAGGGAGGGAGCGTATCGGCGATGATTCCGTAATTTACTGCAACACGTGAGCTGGCATGTCTTACTCAAATTCTCTTACATTATTGACGAGCAGTAGATGCCCTTGCCTCCGTTGTTCTGTCAAGATCGTACAATGTGGCGTTCGGGAAGTTGTCTACAATCAGAGTTACAGTATGGATGAAGCTTCTGCCAGGGTGCTTAAAGAGGGCGGTGTCCTACTGCGACAGCTTCATCTACCAAACGAAATTTGGTGATACACATCTTGCGACATTTTGGGCACTAGAGAGGTTTCTTTCTGTAATCATGCATGTTGATACATATATTATATGCTTACGAGATGCAACATTCTAGATGGCATTCAACAGAATAGATGCACATCGCTCAATATTCAACTTCGCCCGACTAAGGTACTCCCAAGAGTCCCCAGCAACTCCATTCCCCAGAGTCCCATTTAGCACAATCCACAAGGCGTCGCCATCCCTCTTTCCCAGCTCTGTGTAAAGCTCCATCGCCTTCCCACACAGCTCTTCATGCACTCGATCATCAATAAAGACTCTGAAAGACAACATCATCTCCCATAAAACGTTGTCTGCTACCGGTACTTCTCGAGCGATAAAAATTGCTGTCTTGAGGATGGCAATATGTAGACGGTGAGACACTGTAAACGAGCTTTCAGTCCCCATTCCGCCGCGCCTAGCGAGGGCAGACCGCCTATCCAATTCGCGCTGCTCATCCAACAGCTTGAGCAACCTTGGCCAGGCATGCTCCAATACTCTCTTGCTCATGAAATCCCCAACATGCTCGCAAAGACTGGCAATGACTTCTGCAGCCTCAACTACGACATACGGCTCAGGGTCGTCAAGTCGATTGAGGATGCTTGACCAAGAATCATGGATAAGAGGGAGGAGATCTGATTCCCGGTTCCCCAAGGCAAGAATCGGTACTGAGTTGGCGATAAGGGAGAGGACCTTGGATCGAAGGAAAGGGGAGCGGTGGGTGAGAAAAAATAGAGCCTTCGTGAGGATTCGGGTGGCGACTTGTTGAGATCGAGTGGCAGGCACTTCAACTTCATCCATCTTGGTATCGTTCTCCCCAGTCGTTTCATCCTGGTCTTCATTGACCGCTTCCTCTCTGCCCCATGCATGTTGCGGAGCTCTCTCTAGGATCTCGCTGACTATTTTCTGACTTCTTTGAGCCTTCTCCTCCCACCATTTCTCAAATTCTGCAAAGTCACCAGCTGGATTAGGTGCCTTACCTATCCAACTAAGTTCCTCAGCTTTCCTCTTTCGTTTCTCTTCTGATTCCTCTGCTTCCAACTTCACCTTCTTGCTCATCACGTCGATAAGAGTCACAAGCACTGCAAGTAAACTGCTCGCCATCGTTTCGTATCCGTGATAGTCATCCAAAGCATCAAAGATTTCGTCTACGACGTCGTGAACAAGAGGTACAATTGGCTCTCCGACAAGCCGGATCATAGCGATAAGCACGAGAGGGGCCATAGCCGAAAGACGCTTGTATGTCAGACGTTGGGTGACGACATTGATGACATAATCTACATTGTCAAGGATGAGAGCTGCTGGAGAGGCATACCCAGTGTATTGAGCGACATGGGATAAGGTGAGAGATGCGTACGATTGTACGATAGGATGCGGTGAAGCAAGATGAGAAAGAATGATGTAGAGCGTGGTGAGAAGCAGAGGACGGAAGGAGGATGATAGTACGCGAGCTGATAGGGAGAGCGATTGGAGCGAGAGTGAGGTAAGAAGTGTCTGCTGGGCCTGGAGATGAAGGCGCCGGGTTTCTGCGGCAGTATGGGAATTGGGTAGAGGGTTGCGATCGAGAAGAGTGGTGAGGGTGTCGATGCCCTTGGTCCTTTCAATGGGAATTAATGCCGAAGTACCTTCCTGATCGTACCCAAAATCCTCTTCATCTTCCTCTTCGCCATCTTCTTCCATAACAATAACCGCTTTAACAACCTCCCTAGCCATTTTTCTCGTAGCCTTGCTGACCTTTCCCTCAGCTCCTTCAAGTTGTGACATGATAACGCCGGACAACAATCTATCCGCTACCCACAGAGACGAAACAGCTTTGACAGTATGCTTTCTTCTGTTGGTTTTGGTAAACCTGATAAAATACTCGACCGAGTAAAGAGCCGCTTCCTCAGCTGCTGACCCCAATGCCGATAACATCTCTCCCATCCTGCGAGCTGTCGCTTCAGACTCGATATAACGCAAGGGTAAATGAGGGAAACTGCCCAACGCCTCTACTTCATCCTCGACCTGCTCCTCCGCTGTCCCATCCATTAAAAGCAAGTTGCTTTTTTGACTGAATCCGCCCTCCCACCCCAACCGGGCAGCTCTTTCCGCTGTTCCCGCAGCTGCACTCCATCCGGAAGGTCTTCCAAACTCGAGACAATCCAGCAATGCCCAACTCCATCTCTCCACATTCCCATTTGGTCCTAACAGCTCCGCGATCGCATTGCCTCTTGCTGGTTGTTTTCGATTTCGCGAAAGCTCAGTAGAAGCCTCTGCAATAGCAGTTACTAGTCGAGCGATTTCGTCTACCTTGGTGTCTTGTTGGGATGTCACGAGACGTGGGAGAGAGTTGACAGCATCGTTAAGAAGGTCGACAAGGATTGGCGAGAGAGTGGACGTCTCTGTAGAAATCAATCGTCTAAGTTTTCGACGAGCATCGTGACGGACAGGGTCGAAAGTATCTTGAGATAAGAGTAAAAGGCATGTAAGGGCACGAGGTCGGAGAAGAGGGAGAGATTTGGAGCATTTTTCAATGAGTGAAAATGCCAAGGATGAAGCCGCAATGCGCGCGAGATCTGAAGAATGAGGTACGAAGGTGAATAGCACTGGGGGGATGGCGGACAACAGCTGAGTGGCAGTGAAAGATAGATAGGAGGCAGTGAGAGGCGGAAAGGGATTGGGAGCAATAGAGGTGCTGCTAGAAGCCGGTGAAGGGGGGGGTGGCTCGTCGGTAGAGATATTTGCGGCCTCCCACTCCTCGGCCAATTGACTTAGATCTTCGGCAGGCGGTCTGAGAACCCCGAGTTCTTGAAGGTCATGGTCGTTCAAAGTCAAAGTGACCACAATCTCAATTAAACCTGCACTTTCCTGGGCAGCCTCGCCCTTGAGGTTCTTACCCTCGGTATTTATCAACTTCGCCATAGCGCTCACCGTTCCCGGTAAAAGGGCGGCAAGGAATTGATGTTTCCCGGGCAGGTATGACTGCATCAGGCGTCTGAGCAGTCTGAGAGATGAGAGTTGGAGTTGTAAATAGGGTGGAGACGGCAGGACGGTCTCGAGAAGAAGAGTGATTGTTTGAAACAAAGTCGGCAGCAACGGAGATTTTGGATTGGCGACTTTCTCGAGCATTGCTGCTGATGGGTGCAAAGTGGGAGAATTTTCTGTTGAGGGTTCAAGAAGAGCGGCCAGAAGTTTGACAGCGTTGAGCTGGACCTCTTGACCGGCTTCTTTCTCCTTGCCCTTGTCCTTTTCTCTGTTCACAACCTTCGGTCCAACCGCTGCGACGCTAAATCTCCAAAGCTGCTCCCAAGCGATCACATCTATCCCTCCATCACATTTCCTCCAAGCCCCGACCATGAGCGCGAGGAGATTGAAGGCTGCTTCTAAAAAGTTATCGGGGAGACTGGCAGGATTGGATTGGCGCATGATATTGGTGATGGGGAAGAGGACATAGTTGATGACGGCAGGGTCCATGGTGCTAGATGGGACGGTCGATATAGCAGCGTAGAGTTTATCTATGAGCTTGTGATGTTCAGAATATGGCGTGGGTGTCTGGGCTGCTATGCCCATGAGAGCGACGCATATGGGCTTGACCTGTGTGGCGCCGTTAGCGCCCGCGAATGGGTTGCAGTGGAGCATGACTTGCCTTCTGAAAAGTATTCATCCTGGCCTGCCTTGCTGCGATTGGGTGTATTGACGGAGACGAGGAGGGGCGGGCCGGGAGAAAAGACATGGCAGGTATTCCTTTGTGTCCTACAGTATAGGTGTGAGCGAGGACGATGTGGAGGAGGCGATTACGTACAAGATGTGGCTTGTAGATAGATCCTCTGCTCTCTGCCGTGCTCTTTCCTCTACTCTGTCCGCTATAATTACGGCCGGTATCAAGTTAAATTATCAAGTTGCCCGGAAGGATCGAGACGATCGAGGCAGCTGCATCTCCAACGTTGATGCGGCCATTGACCACGGCGGGCATCGCCGAACCTCATCACGCTCTCTTCGGCTATACGTCATCTGTCCATCGCGTCGATTGTAGTCAAATTGTTGTAGTAGTATCATCATATATCGGACAGAATACATGCAAGTCCAATACGGCTCGCTCCCGCACCTGTATAATAACATGGCTCGCTCATGCACCTATATAATAACATGGATCGCTCCCGCACCCGATACGCCCCTCCTCGAACAACTCCACCGACGAACTTTATCCGGCTCCTTTCGGCTGGCACTTTCGCCCCCGCCCAGACGAATCAGTTGAGGAAATTGCCAACAAGAAGTCTTCCGTCTTCGTCAACAGCTGGGTGAGGTTTTTTTCGGTATCTCCTATCATCTTACTAATTTAAGCCATCGTATATCAAGCGAAACTGATAACTGAATTTTTAGTTTATTAATCGCCTTGGCTGCTCGCGACAAACAAGCGAATCCCGCCGCCCACCATCGAACTCTATTATATATAGCTATAGGTCTGGCGCGAGAGTTGATCCATGTTTTGCCCTACCATGTAGGTTTGACACTCGCCCTGTCATTTGGCATATGGTTAATTGTGGTATAGGTCAGCCTGCTCTTACGTGACAACCCAGATATCACCATCCCTTTAAACAACACCTCGAGACACTTCATGCTGCCAAAGGTAGAGACTGAAGGGGGTCGGCAATTTGAAGAATACCTTTTCAAGGGTTCCATTGAAGGTGTATTCGCCACTGACAATGGTCCGCCCCCGACCTCAGAACCCTCAATGCCTTTGAGCGATATTAAGAGCCTGCGCCCAACGGTTTCTTTAGAGGAGTACAAGTATATCGTCAGCCCCTTTCTCTCCGTTCCAGGTCCATGAAGACTGACTTCCAAGAAGGGAAATGAACGGTCTTTTGACTACATTGGTATTCGGAGGCCATCGACGAATGAGGGAGCGCTGTTCCAGGTGAAAAATTCTTGGTTAAACTCCCTCGTTCAATGTAAGTGTTTTTACTAGTACAGTGCTGCATTCATGTGTTGGTGTTGACTCTTTCAGCCTTCGATCAGGGATCTCTCGACATAATTGTCTTCCCTCCTGAAATCGATCCTGATCTTTTGGACAAAGTCTGTTCACTCTCTCGTTTCGCACACAATATTTTAGACTTCGTGACATTGTCGGATGTCCGGGCTTGCACGTAGTATAAAGTTTATACCTAAGATTTGTACATACTAGCTATGCGCAGAATGGTTGTATATGTGATTATTTAGATAATGCCCACGGAGCATGAAAACACGCACACTCACTGTCGAAACAAATTCTCTCCCCCTCCCCCAAACCGCCTCTTAACAGATAACCGATAAGAAGGTTTAGGAAGGATAGAAGGTTGCGCCTGGCTTGGCTCTCACTTGTGGCTAAACAACCCAAGTTGATTCCATGTCCATGAGGCGAAATAGTTCTATAACTGTCCCGAAGAAGATGTTTGCTCCCTCTATATGTATATAATTGTCCACGAGGAAGTTTCCTCGCTGTCTTCCACCCAACCGTGGGAGAGAGATCGGAGGTTGCCTTATGGTGCGTCGTCGTCTTGAGGAAGAAATAATGGGCTAGGATTACATGCACGTCTGCTATTGTCGCCCATTCAACACTTTTTCATCTGATAAGAAAATTGTGGGGATCTTGTTTGACCCCTTGGAAGGCTAATGAAAGAATTGATAGTCACATTTACAACCATGTTGCTCGTGATAGCCAGTATGTAGCACAAATCTCAGGTTATTTATGTGTCACTACGGAGGTCAATGAAAGTCAAAAAAGAGGTCTACTACAATGTTGTTGGGAACGGAAGCGAGTTTTGCACCGTTATGAGAACACAACGAGCCGATGAGCCGTTCCGCGGTATCACTTTGAGTGACAGCTTTCACTTTCGCATCTTTACTGTCTCTTTTCGTTTCAGTAGTTCATCGCATTCATGAGCCCAGGGATGCCTTCTCATAGCCAACCTTGCCCGCTTCATTGAAGGTCTTGGGGTATAGCGACCAAATAATATGTCAATTTCCGTGTTAGTAAACAGCAAAAAGGCTGTCTAATACCTTCCGGTCACGATGCAATGTCGATATGCGGTCGCCTGTGTCCACTCCGCCCCTTCCTTGTCCTCACAAGGAGTATCCTTAATCATAAATGCGCAACAGTCAAGTATAGATTGTCAAGTCTTGCTCATAATGACGTATGTCCGAGTTACATCTCAAATCCCAATGTCAACTGTTCAATGCTGTTCTAGTCGAACTTGGATCGGTCGTAGTTGGCACCACCAGCTCGTCGTAAACGGGTCACGACGTCATCCTGAAGATGCATTAGCGTACTTCTATCTAATTTGGAAATTCATATGCTCTCACCTGTTCAAGATCGGCAGGAGTGGAGGCTGAAATTTCGATAGAGTATGTTCGCAAGACCTTCTTGACATCCGCGGCGTGCACAGAGACCTGTGAGTAAGTGAACATTAGACCAATGCATACAGCCAAAAGTCAACTGCCTTGACGTACCCTTGCTCTCCTCATAACCTTGACATTCTCACCGATCCAAATGACCAAGATGAACTTCTCCCGGAAAGAGTGCTCGTCGTTTTCGTATCGAACCTTGGCATAGGCGAATGAAGCGTTCTCGGGTTTGAGTTGGGCAGAGAGTTCGGAAAGGTCGCCTTTTCCGGTAGCGGTTAGGACAAGCTTGTTGGACTTCTCAGACTAGGTGTCAGTAGTATGACATGACGTCAACGGTGAGTTTGAACCGAAAAGGTGTAGTGAACAATATACGGAGAGCATTGGCAGAATGAAATAGTCAGCCCAAGATAGCCCGGAATGATGTTTACATTGGTTTAGATGCGCACCTCATAGTCAAGCAACATCCAGGACTCCTCTCCCCCGTTACTCCTTATTTGCTCGTAAGCTGTTGAAGGAGAGGTGTCAGCGCAAAGCGTTTGAATGTTGTTAAAGGACTAAAACACATACCGTCAGCAATTTTGGGGTCGGATACGTCGGCCATGATGGTTATCTATGAGATTCAGAAAAGGTATAGATATATAACAACAAATATAGTGACAACAACGACGAAGCTGCGATATGGAATGAGCGCGTCCGATGGGTTGCTCGTCGGAGCTCGGGTTCAGGGATCAAGTAAATTACGTGATCCGTAGCCGGTTACAGACACGGATCGGGACAGCCATAACCACTGAAGGGAGCCAGACCGAGAAACTGCCGTGAACCAGGTCTATATCTCATTCCTTTTGGCCTGTCAACGATCCACATCTCACATTCCAGTTTATTTAATTCGTCATGTCTCATCCAGGGATGGCCGATCCGGCTATCTCTATCAAACCTCAAAGTGAAATATCCCCAGAGGCCAGTTCCCTCACAGCTTTGCTCGCTCATCCGCTCCTCCAGGATCCCAAGTTTGTGGCTGCAGCTGGTGGACTGGCACTGTTACTGCTTTTTCTTACCCGTGAGTGGGGAATGCTATTCCGATGCGATATGCGTCACTTATCTTTTGGAATAGTTTTCCGTCAGGGCAAGAAAACTCACAAGCGGAATGGTCCTGCAACTGTCCTTCTCGTCGGACCGTCCGACGGAGGCAAGACTAGTTTGTTTACCAAGGTTATTCAGCGCGGTGGGCCTCCATGTAGTCTATCAATACTAATGCTCTTTTGTAGCTAATTCATGACATCTATCCCCAAACCCACACCTCGATTGTTCCCTCTGACACCACTTTCGATTTTGACTCGCCATATGAAGACGACCAAAAGAAACAGATCCGCTTGATCGATATCCCTGGACATCCTAGACTGCGAGACGAAGTCAAGAAATACATTGCTGACTCTGCGGGAGTTGTATTTGTGGTGGATATCCAAGGCATCGTCCGCAACGCGTCAGGCGTAGCCGAGTGGGTGTTCTGTTCCTTCATCGTTATGTTTCCGTGGTTAAAGATCTTTCCAGACAACTCCCTCCTATTCTCACAGCACTTTCCAATATTTCTTCTCGACTTCCTCCTTCGGCTCCTCCTCCCAAATTGCTCTTGCTCGCCCACAAGGCCGACCTTCTCGCTCGCCCCACGCCCTCGCCCAGCCACTGCCCTCCCGAAATCCCCTCTTCTACCCTCACAACCTCCACCGACCGTCTCAAATCTATTCTCACCCGAGAAATGGACAGACTCAAGTCTACGCGTGCAGGAACAGGTGGGAAGATTGAGGGGATCGGAAAAGTTGCTGGGACGTCAGGTGGTTTCTTCAGCAAGCTGTTTGGCGGAGGAGCCGGGGATGTTGCGGGAGAAGATGAAGGTGATGACGATGAGAGCCTTATCTGGGGTGGGAAAGGGCCCTTTAAATGGGAAGATGTGGAGGGCGTTGAAGTTGAGTGGGGAGCGAGCGGATTAGGCTCGACTAAAGGGAAGACAGAAGCAGAGAGTGGTAATGGCTTGGATGAGCTGAAGGCATTTTTGTGGGACATCTAATGCACTGGGATCTTTGGTTGTACAACATGCTCTGTTGAACACTGTGGTTGCATAAACATCTATCTTGCATATGCGACATATACAGCGAGCACCGCCTTACTACTACAGACTGCCTACAGCGACGCCCAGTAAAGTAAGGCGATCGCGCATATTACATAAGCAAGTTGGTCACGACGTCATCACCCGCCACCGATCTGTTACGGTCCTTTCGGCGGCCATCCTTTGCTGTCCTCATTCCAGCTTCAAGTTGTTGTCTTTTGTCTTCACGACTCGTTATCTACTCAGCTTGCTTTATACCCTATTGCTTTACCAATTCGCCAACTGAACAACAATCAAGATGCCTGTCCGAGGTTCTGACATCGTCCTCATTCTTGTCGCCATCATCTTCCCTCCAGCCGCCGCCGCTATCATCACCGGCTGCAGCTGTGACTTGCTCATCAACATCGTATGTCCTCATGAATGCCTATTGGGGGTGTAAACTAATGGTATTTAGCTCTTGACCATCTTGGTACGTGTAGACACGTGTGTACGTTTGATGTTGAAGGAAAACTGACTATGTATCGATTGTCACTGGGGTAACAGGGTTACCTGCCGTAAGTCACAGCACCCCATAAGCGACCGTTTGCAGGATACTAACGCTCTCGCAGTGGTCATATCCACGCCTTCTGGCTCATTTGTACGTCTTTCGCGGGTCTAACATTCAATTTTGCTGATTGGCAATCCTCGCCAAACAGACAAGCGCATCAAGGCCGAAGAGGCATATGGGAATGGTGGCTACACCTATCTTGGAAACGGCAACTTTGTCGGAAACGCTCCTGGTGGTGTTGCCCCTGGCGCTCCTGGTATGTGACTTCTGACCTATCCTAGGTGATGTCTGCTGATTCAATATGCTTGCCGTATCCGCATTTATAGCCCAGCAGCCGTACTACGGTTCTACCCGTTAAGCTGTCGGTATGGCTTATCGGAGAAGCCCGGTGTACATTCTCATAATTCGAAGAAGAAAGAACATGGACAGACTGGATTGTCATTTATACAAAGTCGAGATGTGATGTACTAGCGTTCTGTCGAGTTATCGTCCATGCGATAGTCCACGGCGCCAGTGTACGCGAAATCCTGTTCAAAGAACAAATTCGGAAACCCAAATAACCAACATGCCTGAAATACTAATATATCTATATTGGTACACATTGCCCTATGCCATAGACCTACACCGTCTACTTTCCCTCTTGCTCCTTTTGCCAAGCCAACCATGCGCCATGCGCTTTTTCCTGAACCTTCCACTCCTTCGCCACCTTCTTCTGCAAGCTCTTGCTCAAGTCCTGCCCCTCACCATCTTTTGTAGGCAACCCTTGTTCATCCCATGCAGAGTATGTTCCCTCGGCGACGTTGGGAGGCCTGAACATCTCTTGAGGAGGCACTCGACCTTTTTCAAGCTGAGCGAGCCTCTTCGCCTCTGCAGCCTTCTTCTTCTCAGCCTTCTCCGCAGCTGCTCGTTCCTTCTCTTCTCTGGCTCGGATGAGGATAGCCGGGTCAACAAGTTTGTACAAGGCACCGCCAGTTGTTGACTGGCCGTCATCGAGCTGGATACCGAGGTTCGCAAGGTCCTGATCTCTAAATTTGTCACAGAGCTTAAGAATCTCCCCAGGGGTGGCGCCATCAATGGCGAGTCGACGGATATCATCTCGAAAGGAGGCCATCGCTCGGAGATAAGGGTCGAGCTTGCCTTCAAAGTCGCCGCCAGACGCCTCATCACCCTCCTTGCCCCATCCTATTTGACCAGATGTGACGTCGCCTTCGCCGAGACCAAACATACGAAGCATACGGGTAATCCATTGAGCAACGGTAACGACAGGAGCAATGTTGTACTCTCGGCCACGAGACGCAAAATAGAGGTTGACGGAGGATACGAGGTCAAGAAGAATTTGAATGGCGGCTGGAGTGTTGAAGGAATCGCAAAGAGCAGCTCGGAAATCATTTTGAGCTTTGTGAAAGCTGTCCATTGAATCAGTATAGAGATCAGAGATTGCAATTGACGACTTACTCGGCCATGAGGCTCTTCTCCGCCTCCTCGTAATGGTGCTTGCCGTCCTCGTTGGGACCTCGAGCAGCGGCATCGCTCATTCTAGCCTTGACGTTTGTGAAGAAATTCTGTTCAGTGGCTGTCAGGAATAATGTTCCTAGTAGTCCGACTTGAAGCTTACGTCAAATGTCTCTTCCTTGGCCTTGGTATCAACGATCAGGTCCTTTTTGAAGTCTAGCTTGGCATTCCATATTTGAAGCATGAAAGCAAGTCGTAACTGTCGGGCAGAATATGTCTGGAGAGCTTCCTATAGAATTTGTAAGCTTTAGCTGGCACGTTTGGCAGATCTATTACTCACATCGATGGTGATAAAGTTTTTGAGAGACTTGCTCATCTTTAAACCTTCAATGTGGAGATGACCGGTATGTAAGAAGTAGTTGACCCATTGCTTGCAGCCATGGTATGCCTATCGATGGCATAAGAGGCGTCTTCCAGTGATTTATACTACTCACCTCGGCTTGAGCAAGTTCATTGTCGTGATGAGGGAACATTAAATCCACACCACCAGAGTGAATGTCCATTCCGCTACCCAAGATCGCACTAGCCATGACAGAGCACTCAATGTGCCAGCCAGGTCGGCCCTCTCCCCATGGTGATGGCCAGGCAGGTTCTCCAGGCTTGGACTTGGCTTTCCAAAGAGCAAAGTCCGCTGGGCGCCGCTTTCCCTGGGAACCAGTTAAAGCACCTATCTGTAGATTAGACCTAGTTTCTGAATATAAACAGGCGGAACATACCTTCACCTTCATCCAAGAGCTTCTTGTTGCCCTTACTTGAAGGTTGGAGCTTGGCATACTCATGCCTGAATCCATCACCCTCGGCACCCTCAAACTTGTCGACATCAAACCAAACACTTCCACCACCTTCATAAGCAAATCCGTTGTCGACGATGCGTTGGACGAAAGAGACGATTTCGGGTACGTATTCGGAAACACGGGTGATGGTGTCGGGAGGGAGTACACGGAGACGGGCCATATCGGTGAAGAAGGCATTTTCCCAGTAAGAGGCGAGACGTCGGCAGACAGCGATGGGATCGGCAATTGTATGGCCAAGCTACAGATATCCAGAATCAGTGCTGATCGAAACAATAAAGATATGCCATACCTTCTCACCAAGATACGGCCCAAGGACGTCGGTCGCTCCTTCAACCAAGTCTTTGACAGCTTGTCCCTCTCCTTCGGGCTTTCCGACCCTTTGCTGGGCAGCATTGTACGCATCCCTAGCTTTTGAAAGACTTGCCAAGTACATTCCAAACTTTTCCTCCCTTTCTCGAGCTTCCTTTGCCCACTGAGCTTCAGACTGGTCCTTTTGCAACAGCAAGTCCAGGATTTCAAAAGAAGTGGCATTAGGAGAGTGTTCAAGAGGGGCGGTAAGGGATTTGAGAGGTTTGGCGAGATACTTTGTAAACGCAGCTTCGACGTCGGATATGAGTTCGGGAGTAAGAGCAAGGTTGGTGGAAATGGCTTGGTCCAGGAGGTACGATTCACGAGCTCGAAGGATGATCTTGTCATCAATGTCGGTGACGTTCATAACAAAGTTGACATCGTAATTGAAATAATCTCGCAATATTCTTCGAACAATGTCCTGAGTGAGGTAATTCCTGTTGTGGTTCAGCCATTGCACGAGTATTCCAAAGAGACGAGCTCACCTGGCATGACCCATATGGGATGAGTCATAGACGGTAGGACCACAGTTGTACCAGTCGACTCTCCTTCCGTTTGTGGGAACAAAGACATCCTTTGATCTTGTGAGGGAGTTGTAGACTCTGAGTACTGGTTCGTCTGCTGATTTTGCTGGAGAGTACCAAGTCGGCTGTGTGACAGCTGACTTGTTGGTTGCCATTGTGTTCGAGAGTGATCTGAGCTGCTGAGTGGCTTGTGGGTGTAAGAGGCGTATGGGTATTCTCGCGAGGGTAGAAGGTAGCATGCAGATGCTGGAGGGGGTTGTTGCGTGGGCAGCTGTTTTGGTTGTATTTTCTGAAATCCAAAGCACGTCTCGCTCGAAAATAGCGAAATAAAAAAAGAACAAGGCAACCGGCGACTCGTTACAATTACGGAAGTATAGGCGCGGATAGGAAAGTGATTGGATAGGCACGGAAGGCAGTTAGAACCATTGGCAAGCCTTTTGAGACTAGGCACCCACCCTCCACCACGTCTTTGGACGTGGCCTGCAACGAAGCTGTTATTCGACAAGCGTAACCATTTTGTCATTCTCCAGCTGTATAATCACACAAAACAGGTATACATTCATTGCCCCGCCATGATCCTCCGAATCCCCTCGCTGTTATACCTTTTCACATTACTGACAGCAGTCTACGCTGTCAAGTTTGACCTCACTTCCGATCGGAATCCCAAGCCCAGTATGTCCATTCTGTCTCATCTGGATGGTGACGCACACTAACCACGCGACATAGAATGGTTCGTGACTTTGAGTACCTTGCTTATCACCCACCTGACTACGTATTAGTATTTGGAACTTTGCATCCGCACACTCTCTTGTGATTGTCACCGCCAATGTCCCCGGTGAACCTGATCAACAAGTCGATATCCAAATCCTTGATGGCTCTGAACGAGGGAATGTGTATCTGTCAAAGAAGGATGTAAGGGGAGAGGCTAGGCTTGCGGTCACTACGCACGAATCTGCAGACGTCGGCGTTTGCTTAACCAACCGGTACACTGGATGTGAGTCTGCGTTGGGCGGTGACCGAGAACTGTCAACGGAGGTGATTGGCGGAGAATTGGGCTGATCGACGTGTTGTAGCTGGGAACCCGAGAGTCGTTAGGTCTGTGGAACTCGATGTTGACATTGGTGCCGATGCTATTGACTACAAGTATGCCTCACGATCCATGTAGGTTGCGATGACGACTGATTTTTTGATAGTGCTATCGCCAATCAAGAATCCCTTTCAATCCTCGAAGTCGAGATGCGCAAGCTTGAAGCTGTCACCAAGGAAATCGTTGAGGAGATGGGATACCTCCAAAGGCGAGAGATGCGAATGAGAGATACCAACGGTAGGATTTCATCTCGCGCCTTGTCAGTAGCTACTAACGCGAAGAACGTATGTAGAGAGCACAAACCAGCGAGTCAAGGTGTTTTCAGTCCTCATTATCTGCTGCACCATAGGACTTGGTGTCTGGCAAGTGAGTATGATATCAACAAATAACTACTGTGGCTGATAATTGCGCGTGTAGCTTTTGCATCTCCGATCATTCTTCAAGCGCAAGTATCTCATCGACTAAAAGGATTAGGACATATGCATATACATGTTGGCATTTTGCACTCGAACACGGGTCTTGTATATGGCATTCAGCATCCAAAGAAATATGTGGCTGGGAAGGGAGAAGGTAGGAAGGAAGGAAGGAAGGAAGGATGACGATTGACGCCCGGCGCACAGACCGCGTAATAGCGCGAGACGTATAAAGTCCAGTCACCTATTTCTGCCTGTTCATCCTCAGCCTCCTCGTCTTCATCTTTCACGCTCCATCTTTGCCACTCACCTTATTTTACGTGACCCATACCTTCAGCATTACAATGTCTAATACGCAATCACCAGAATTCTTTGAACTATCAGACCCACACCCGGAGAGCTCCCCTACCGCGCGACCTCATCCTGCTTCGACCGGTACAGTCCAGTCTGTCGACCATGCTCTAGCTTTGACAACTGGGCCCGAAAATGAAGAAGCGTTTGAGGCGCGGCATGAAACAAAAAATCATGTTCAGACGAATGAAGAGTATACTGAATTTGACCCTATGGCCGAAGTAAGTGTTACTCGTCTCGAGGGCGATTATCAGGATACATGGAGAGTCTGATATGTCATGTAAAAGATTGGCCGTTTCGATTCAAAGACAGAGCTGGAAGACAAATGGGATGAAATTCAGGGAGAGATGGTTCCGTTTCTGCAAGGTAGACCAGGTTTCGTGAGTAAAACGCAAAGTGGCTGACGCCGGTTTAGAATTCGCGGAGCAGGCATTAGCTTCGACGTTGGTCAAAAGGATGACTACTCGAAAGGTAAAACTGATAGACAGCCTCAGGTACGATATCATCCTCCACGTACACTACATTTTCCACCAGCTCGACTTGCAAGCACAACAAAGTCTGATAGAAGGTGTTCAGGCGATTGAGGAAGAAGAGCACAGACAGGGTTAGTTTGCCAACTATCGATCGACTGTGCTGACCCGTAACACGTCAGAGGAAGCTCGAAAAGTGATGACTGATTTCTCAAACGAGATGAAGCGTGCGGCAGAGGTGCTCAAGCGGTTTGGCAGTGCGACGAGCAGTTCGCAACTGCGGGAGAAGGAGGCGTTGCTTGGTGACGAGCGAGACAAGGAGATTTCTCAGTAGGCCGAAACGCTTCGCTTTCTGTTGTACAGGTCCATTTTTTTTACACCGGATGCAAATCTGTACATACCAATCTAACCCCGGCCCGCTTTTAATGTTTCTAAGCCAAAGTCGCCGTCATCGCCCATCCTGGCTGCATCAGATAGCCATTAACCTCGTCCTTTGCCTTGGCGGCCTGATCCCTTGACTGGAATGTAGCGTGGAAAGAGACGGCGCCGGGATTGGGCTTGGGGTGGGAGGAAGGAGGTGTGAAGGAGGACGGGAGTTGGGTGGCGGAGACGAAGCCTTGATATCTGGATGGATCGTGTTAGGTGGTATTTCGTATGGAGCATTAATGGAACGTACTGAGAGAAGAGAGCACCCATGATATCGGCATTACACTCTGCGGGAAGATTTGAGCAGATGAGCACCGGTTTCTCCTCATCTTCTTCTAGCAGTCACTATTAGCAACATGACCTGTTACGCCAACACAATGGGGTATCGACTGACCCTCATCCATCTCAATCTCCATCGCCTCATCGTCCTCCTGTTTAACCCTCTTTGCTCCCCTTTCGTCCCCCTCGTCTTCCAAGCCTCTCTTCTCGCCCAAGAAACCGGCCTCTTCATCGTGTCTCTCCTTTTCAAGCTGCTCATACTCGTCTTGGGCTCTGGAAACGGTGAGTTTGGCGGCCTGGATAGCGGCTGCTTCCCGGGAGGCTGAAGGGTCTTGACGGGCGGTGGTGGCGTACGACGGTTTTTTGGCGTATGATATTCTCTGCTTGGGGTTAGTCTGATAGCTGGCAAAGAGATGAAGAGACGTGCCAGTTCCCTGTTGTAGAATGTTTCGCCTGTCAACCCTCTCAATGCCGCCGTGGCGGCGACCTGCTCCTCGAAGACGACAAACGCCTGTCCTCTTCCCCCGTCATGCTTCTTCGCGACCACATCAATCCTGCCAAACAGCACAGTGTCAGCAGAAGCACGCTGAAAGGCAGGAGAAGAACTGACACTCTGCCGTATGGAGAGAAAAGCGCGTAGAGCTGCTGCCTGAGCTCCGGCTTCTTTGTCTTTGTCTCGAGCCCCGAGACGTAGAGCGTCGGCGACGGCGTGGAGAGGATGGCCATGGCTGTGGGCGTGGAGTGGAGTGTCGGTATCTGAACAAGGAGGTGCAGATGCATGGTGTTCTGGGCGATCTTCCGCGCGCTATGTCGGTGCTCGATTAGCGGATGGGTTTGTAATGGCGATTAGAAAAGATGTGGTGGCGTCATCATAATATCGTAATGGCCAATGGGATGGGTTGTAATAGGCTTTTCGGGAGCAAATAGAGGCGTAAATTAAGTTTCTCGCAGGCCCATCTATACCTCTGTCCATCACCGCCGCGTACCAGTCTTTTTCCTCCTCCAAAAACCACCTCCTCCTCCGCAGCACACAGGTTTGCCAGACACCCACGAGCTGGCTTCGTGGACTGACTGCTCTTTCCCCACGACACCGCACTCCGCACCACAGCGCCCCAGCATGGCGTGCAACCTCACCACCTCCGCCATCCCGTCCCTCCTCCACTCCTATGTCCCACAGTCCCTGCGGCCCTTTGTGACCTTGTCGTATCCCATCACAGACCCGCTCGCCCACCCGTCGGCGCAGACACTGTACGACAAGGGCCCGCGAGATGCCTGCTTCGTGGTCTTCTGGGCGCTGGCATTCACTGTGCTCCGGGAGGCGGCCATGAAGGGTGTCTTCTCTCCCTTTATGCGAATATGTCTGCCAAGCCCGCCGAGGGTCAAGGGACAGGAGAGAGAATATGCAAAGGCCAGGAAGAAGAGGGAGCATACCGTCACGCGGTTTGCAGAGCAAGGTTGGAGCTGGCTGTATTGCTCTATATATTGGACGTTTGGCGTCGTGAGTACTGCTTTCCGTCGTCGCTCGCCTTGCCAGGGCCTGATTTTTGTTCGTAGATTGTCCTCCGTCAAAATGCCTCTCCAACATCTCCCGAGCAGCTCTGGGGCACATACCCGGTCATCCCTCTCCCAGCACTTACCAAGTTTTACTATCTCTCCCAGCTCGGTTGGTGGTTCCACCAGCTGCTCGTGATCAACTGCGAGAAGCGAAGAAAAGACCACTGGCAGATGTTTGGGCACCACATCTTGACCATTACTTTGATTGTGGGGAGCTATGCCATGAACTTTACCTCGGTCGGTGTCCTTATCCACTGTCTTATGGACTTTTGCGACATTCTCTTACCAGTAAGTCATTTCATCATTTTTTTCTCCACCCCGTCCCATTGTAACATCCATTCTAGCTCGCCAAAATGTTTCGCTATCTCTCCTTCACCACTCTCTGCGACTTCACATTCGTCGTCTTCCTCATCTCATGGTTCATCACTCGACAAGTCGGTCTCTTCCTCGTCATCCGCAGCACCTATCTCGACTTGCCCAAATTCATCCCCTTTGAATGGACTCCCGAACAAGGCCGATTCCTTACCTACTGGACACACATTGGCTTTGTCTCCATGCTCTCCATCCTCTGGATCCTCGCGACCGCGTGGTTTTACATGGCTTGCATTGTCGCTATCCGCGTGGTGCGAGGTATGGGTGCTCAAGACTCGAGAAGTGATGATGGTGCGAACAGGGCGCGTTGGAGCGAGTGCCAGAGAGTGTAGGTGCTTCAGCTGCGGTCACATCTGAAGCAGAAGAGGATTTGCGAAAGCGAAAATGATTCTTCAGCGGGGGGGGGGGGTTATGATAGATTTTTTTTTGCCTGAGGAAGGTTTTCAAAAGCAAAAAAAGAAAGGATCAGTGTATACCTCAAAATAGATTGGAAAAGTATCCTCAGTATCCTCCACTTTTTAACGCAGGGATGATTATCACATGCATTAGACGTCATATGTAAAACATGGAGTCTACTTGTAAGTGGTCAAGTGGCTATACAGTCGTCTCCTTGGTCTTTTTGAACCTGGAAGTGATTGATTTGAAGCTACCAAGTCTTGCAGACGCAGCGGGAGTGCCTGGAGCGGGCGTCCTGGACAGTCTGCGACTTGTAGATGGACCGGCATCGGTAGGTGAGGGAGCAAAATGGGCATGTGGGTGGTTTGGGTCATTCGCATGGGTGGGGTGGTGGCTATGATGGGAAAGAGCAGAACGAGGTAAAGCCGGATAGGGTAATGGAGTTGGCTGGTAAAGCAATGTGGGTGGGAGAGGTTTGGCTTCAGGTTGAGTATAGTGTTGATTCAAAGGGATATTGGGTGGCGTGGGACTGTAAAAAGGTTGAACAGATTGCGGAGGGGCAGCATTCACGCTTGGAGCGTAGGGAGCGCCCCGTCTGGAATGCTTTGAGGGCGACGGACTGGCATAGCGGTGTGAGACTTGGTCGTGGTGCAAAGGGGTATAGTCCTGTGTGTCATGGTGGACCGGAGGAGGAGCTTCGATCGCTCGAGGAGTATCTTCAACACGGCTCATCGTTGGTTGTTGCGATGATCCAGTCATGATCAAGGACCGCCCATTCGGACTGGGCCAAGTCAATAATTCACTATACGGAACTTTTTGATGTTACGTTGGACATAACCAAACCGACTTACCCGACCATCCTCCCGTTCGGCGCCAGCGCTGCAAACTTTGCATCTAGCACGGCCGTCTCCTCTGCCGTCCAGGCCGTTCCCTTGCCCACCTGAAACTCGGTCATACCGGTTGTAACACCGTTTACGGTAGTGGCAGAGGTCGAGACAGAGAAACCAAGAGATCCAGAGCCTACTATCTCTCCCGTCAGCGTCGTTGACTGAACCGCGTTTGATTAGAGAACATCATCATACTGCGAGAAAGAGCTCGAGAAGCTTCCTTTTTGAACGCCATTTCCATGTCTGGAGTCAGAGGACCGTTGTACTGATAGTTTCGCCACTTGCGCAAACAAGGTGAGCCAGGCACTTTGCATCAAGATAGTCGACCTACGTGCATATTCCTCGCAGGGCTTTCGAATATCCTCGGCGCAAACATGGCTGTGGGTATATGGCTGTCAGTGGCGATTAGAGACAAGTGAGTACGTCGGCACAGCCCTCTCCAGCGGGCCAATATATAGGAGCCAAAGGAGGTGTGTGTGATAACGGCTTCCTGACGTCAATGCGAACGTGCTGGAGGCTTCCACCGCGAGTCTCTCCTTTGGATCCATAGCAGCGATGGAAGCAAAAAGGGAAACCCAAGCTATATAACCGAATAACTGGGAAAACCCTACACGCGAGCGGGCGAGTCTCTCGACTGGTGCTGGCAAGGTTCGCGACAGCAGGTGCATCGTGTGCATCGCTGTTCTATGCGTGCCAGGCCGGTCCTTTAGCTAGGACCGTGGTGTGCTGCTGCAATGCTTGGTATCATGATTACCAAAGCAAGACAGTGGCAGTCAGAAATCTTTTGCTTCAGAAATCCACTTCACCAGTCTCCAACGAGATTCGAACAGCGTCCCCGTCCAGTATGGTCCAGTGTCAGGGTCCTTTGTGCCGAGTACTGGGCCATCGATCTGGCACCGCCCGCGTGATGGTAGCGCTCTTGTAAAACCACCTATACAGGGTGGCAAAACCCCAGGGGCACACACAGCTGAGTGCACGGGCCCGTTTCTGTCCCGACGGCGAACAGCAGTTGATGGGTGTCTCACTGCCAATTGCCGGGTTCAGAGTAACCGCAGAGCGCAGTTGAAATACTCAAGCGCGAGTAGGAATAACAGATCATCTAAAGTACATGCATACAAGCAGTGGAAGGATTATGCAAGACATACATACCGACTCTCTATCAGAAACCTTATGTGAGTTGTCCGCTGGAGTAAAGACACAGATATCAGGAACACACATACAGCACATCCACGGCTCTCTCGTAAACCTCTGATTTCCCCTAGGCATTTCCGACAGGTGAAGTTGGCTCTTTATGGCTTGACAGAACTACACGTTTGAGCTCTTCCATCGCCTTCGCTTGTGTACGACTAAGCAGACATAAGTTGAACTGATCGTTCTTTTGATATGGACCACACTTACGACATATGTAACGCTTCTCCAACATGATGTAGTTCGTTAATGATGACGTCGACGTCCTCAGAAACTAGTTCACAAGCTGCTTCGCACAAATATTCGCTCAGATTAGGCGACAGAAATCTATGTATATTTCAACTTACCATCGTCATCTCCAGCTCGCTTTAAACGCCCCAACTCCTTGATCATACACTTTGCAATCAAACACCATACTACTGAAATCTCCCCGTCGAAGCGATGATACGTCTTTGATACCAGACGAGGTCAGCTCGCCGAGACTATACATATGAAAAGATAACGGTTGGGGACTTACAGTTTGAGGCAGACACCTAATCAGATCGACACTCTGACGAGCAGCTTTCATAGCCTCGCTATTATCAGCATCTGTACAGTTGATGTCATGAAGCAGCAGCTCAGTCGCTGCAAAGTGATGATGCTGCAATGTAGCAGTGAGAAAAGAATTCCTTGAGGGAAAACGATCCTCACTTACCAAATGGATTGTCCTGGGCGGGATAACCAATTGCGCTCCAATGGCATCGGCCATCCTCTTCCTCTCTAAAGGCGATAGTCCCTCCACACCCAAATTTTTACGAAGATTGTCCAAAGCCAGCAGACATTCTCGGTACTCTCTCGGGTTCCTGTGCTTCGGTTGATTAAGATAAACAGGTGGCGGCGAAGGGGGAGATGCTTGAGCGTTGCTGGAACGTAGGGCGTTTGTGTATTCCACCCAAGCCTTTGTATAATCAGAGTCTCGGGAAGGTTTGAGGAAAGCTAGTTTTGAAGCCCGTTCGAGTATTGCTAATGCCTGGATCCATTGTGAACTAAACCATAAATCAGTTAAGATCCAATGATGCGTTAGAGGTTGAGTGTACTTGTGTGTATAAATCGTTTTGGGATTCGAGTCGCCTGTATCGTGATACATGTCCGTTATAGTGATATCATCATGTAGAGTGACGTTTTGCTACAGCTCATTAGCCACTGTGCCCTCGTCTTTCAATGCATCAGCATCTTACGGATGATATGTCGCTCAGAGGCTTGCCAAAAGGCGTCAAGATATCTTCGTCACGTATGGTAGATGGAAACCCAGTCGCTAACGCCCCTGCTCGCTCCACTATAAACACAATCCAACTGCAAGGCATTGTTAGATTAGGAATTGAATAATTATTAAAGGACTTGCAAAGTATGTACGCGCTCCCCCAGCTCTATGGGATCTTTAGGAGGCGAAAGAAGATGAACTCTGTTACGCAGTAGCGGATCTTCGGAGGGAGAAGGCTGGAAAGTGAGAGAAGAAATTTGATGTATACCCGAGGAAAGTACCAGTCTAACAGCGACACCTGCTACTAACCAGCCCTAATCCCCACGTCCCAGCGATCAGCACATAAGATTCACTAGTGCTCGATTGCTTACCTCGTGATAGCGGCTTCGGGTATACATGTAGATGCTTAGAAGGGCAGCAGCTCTGATAGTGTCCATGAGTTGATCATCGCTTGCGGTGGCAGACCCCAGATGTTGACAAGCTTTGGTGAAGAAATGTCGCTCCATTGCATCAGAGTTGGGCACATCAGAAAGTCGCGCGGCCCATAGATACTAAACATTGGGCATTAGATGAGTTAAACATCCTTCAATGTCAATCTCAAACTTACCATCGCATTCAACAGTGCCAACGCCGGTCTTCTCTTATCGGTAAATGACAAGCGATATCGCAAACGAGGGATATTCATGTCAAAGAACTTGTATGGGCTTGACAGGAAGAACTCCAGCCTAGGGACATTGGTTAGCTGGCAAGGATCGGGAAGTCACATCTCACTCACAAAGCATTACGAGTCTCATTACTCAACCCATCAGACTCTATCGTCGTCTGCAGAACTCCAGCCCGTCTTACATTCTCGCTCGTCGGCTTCCCATCCGTCGCCCATCTGCCATCTTTCCCCGTCTTCCTTTTCTTTTGCCACCCCGTTTCTTTACTCAGAGTGGGGGTATCCACAGCTCGAGAGGTATCTTCACTCCCTTTGTGACTAAACAGAAATTCTCCTAGTCGTTCGGTTAAACGCTCAACGGCGTCCTCCTCTTCCTTCTCCGGAAAGAAGCTAACGGTTTCCGGTGCCGAAGACTGTGGAGGATGGTCGGTATTTGTGGAGGGTGAGGGGCAAGGCTGTACAGCTTGGGAGGCGGAATTGAATATTGCCGAAACGGAAGGGGTGGAAGAAGAAGCGTTGGAAGGAACTGGATCAAATCCGGGTTGTTCGTGCTGTGCAGGAGCATAAGATAAAAGGCCACCAAAAATAGGAGGTAAAGGAACTGAGAAATTGGCGATAGGTCGTTGCGAATAGTGATAATTTGGGTTATGGTTGCCCTCATAGATTCCATCTGGGACATTGCGTTAGCTATGGTCCAGCGGTATGTCATCAACCTACTCTTTCGGGATCGAACCTTTGAAAAATTTTCAGTTACCCGGTATTCACATGATTGGT
Organism: Cryptococcus deneoformans B-3501A; assembly: GCF_000149385.1. NCBI lineage: Eukaryota > Fungi > Basidiomycota > Tremellomycetes > Tremellales > Cryptococcaceae > Cryptococcus > Cryptococcus deneoformans. Next base: position 2,037,366 of record NC_009178.1, read on the forward strand.
TGTGTCTGACACAGCTCGCACATGTTGGCTTTTCTCCAGAGCACCGCTATCGTCAGTGGTCAACTACTATCCTCTATCTTGCTCTATGAGTCACTGACAAGTTTCCTTCGCCGGCAAAACATACAAGCCCTAATTAAACTCGAATGTCAGCTCCTCAACTGAGCATATCGATCTTCAATATACGCACATCCCTCTCCTCAAAGGAGGTTCTCCAGATGCCGACGCCGGTTTGTACGACGGGGTAGGGGCGTCTGCGGTAACGGCACGACCACGAGGGTTTGTAATGGAAGAGGGCAATGCTCCATCTCCAGGAAATGCACGCTCCGTTTCCAATAATTGTTCAGTCTCTCCCATCCCGCCTAACATTTTCGTGCTCTGCGAAATATATGACTGGAACAGGGCATCATTGGAGCCCAGGGGCTCAGATATGTTCAGTGGAAGGCTGTTACTTGACGATGGTCGAGGCTCTTGCTCCGATGATGAAGCCGCAAGAGTACTTGAGGAGCCAAACATTTCCGTGTTGAGGACGTCATTAAGATCCCATTCGTCGGTGGGCGGTACAAGGCCGCCACTATCTTGTTGCTTCGGCCACTGAGAGTGGTGAAAGTCCGTCCAGTCCATGGCCAGTTGGGTGGCCATCTAGATATGTAGGTCTGTCCTGTGATGTACCCGTGGTGTTCCAGGCATCTATGTGGTATGGTATTGTACTGCTGAAAATGACAGGGTAGTAGATGTCGATAAGATGGAAATCTGTGCACCAGCCGACCGAGGACACCAAGGAACATCAATAAATAATTGAGCTTCTTATTCCACTTCTTTGCCCGCCGTCCGGCCGCCGATCACTTGCTGCGGATGGCATCTCCGCATCATACACTCAGCACCAAATACACGGCTGCTGAACCCTGGTATCAGACTGCGACGAGGCGTGTCTGATGCATCCGCGGAGATCAGGAACATATCAGTCTGATGCGGCACATGGATGTATATCAGTCTGATGTCGAAATCAAAAGAATATCAGAATGATACATTAACCAGTCGTAATCACTGACATCTCATCACCCTTTCTTATAAGGGACTACTGAGCTCATGTCGATATCATTCTGCAAAATCACCATGACCTTCAATGAAACGCCAATTATACTGATTCCAACACTGGTCATCCTCAATTCATATCAATATCCACTACAACCGGTGTGACTACTTCGCTCAAAACACCCTCGTCTGTCGGCGCATCTCTGCCCTCTTTGACCTCATTGACTATCTATTCCCATTTCCCGTCCTATCCACTACCTCCCTCAGCCGGCCCTGTCGATCTGGGAAGGCACGTTTTGGAGCTGTAAGCTCTGCAGGCAAGACTTCTCGGACCAGGTGTGGATTGTGCAAGGGCAAGATATTGATGATGAAGTGTTCATCATCGCGGTGTTCATGATCTTGTGACTCTCTCAGTCTCTTGCCGTTCTTGCATCTGGTGCCGGGCGCCTGTGGCTTCGCACTGGACGTATTGACAGTCATGCTCCATTGCGATCTTGAATTCAACGGTCTGCAGGTTCGATAAGACATGGAGACTCAGCTTTAGTTCCAACATATTCATTGAAGCACTCACCACAGATGGCAGTATCACGCAGTCTCCGAAATCACGAAGGGTCGGCATGTCGTTCACGGGATGTCGAGGTCCAACTCTGCATACCCTCACTGTTACCAATGCTTCTTGCTCCGCGTTAGGAGGTACGATGTTGGAGATTCGTCCGATGTGGACCTTTCCCTACATATTGACATTAGCAGTCGGCTCCTTTTTTGTGGTACCGAAGCATTCAACTCATGCTGTACCTTATCTACTGCCACAACCCATGTCCCAAGTCGGCAGATCTCACCAGAGCCTGCCTCCAAGCTATAGGAACCTTTGCCGTTGGATGCATTGTTCCGCCTCACGTGACCTATCAGCCAATAAGCAGTTAAAGTCTATACCATACATTACTCCTGATGATAGAAAATCTTTACCTTGATGTCTTTCCTTGGGAGCATAGCATCCGAAATGGAGGGCCAAGTCTTGATGTTGCTTCAGCAATCCAAGACTTCTGCTCCCCCTGTTACCATCGTTCCTTCGTATTGGAAGAGGCCTCCGGTGACAAGATGCGTAACCACATCAGCATGCGCAAACCAGTTAGCAACATCACGACTGTTTGTTCAGCCGTTACTATTGAGATCTAGGTTATCTGTGATGCATAAATAAAGAGAAGAAAAGTACGTTTCAAATATGGATTTTCTAGTTTTCTCTTGCTAATTAATAATTCTAGTTGAAAATCGGACGTCGCCGACGCTTCTAATTTTCGCTTGAAACAGCAGGAATTATATTTGAACGCATGATTTTGGGTGGCAGTTGCTAATTTTCGAGCTGCTAAAAATTCCTCTGATTTGCGGTCATTGCCGTTGTCGTTCATCATCATAATAATTAAGATAATTAAGAATCTTGCACACCTTCATCGCGTCGCGTCGCGAGCTAGTCACGATAGTTCATCTTTCCTTGCTCACGTATTTTACCATCCAATGGTATCTTCAGTACCTCCAGCAGCCGCCATTCCCTGCAAATGCCCAGCGATATATCCCAACTCAAATTTGAAGGGTCAGATCTTATTCATCAGCTGCTTCTGACCTGGTCCTGGTACGGTGGGTCATGTTGCCTTCGCTTCCTGGATGTTCAAGTTGACTACATGCAAGAAGTTTCTCTCAGTACTTAGCAAGGTTTGATTGACAGGGGTATGATTGTGGAATGGGGTGGCAAGGGGTTCATATTTATCCATTTTGCGGACTTGCAAAGTTGTGCTTTTTGTAGAAAGAAATGATGTGTCCGTTGTCGATACCTTGTCGAACATGACGTAAGACCTCACTCAACATGCAGACATGAATATTTGAGGCCTGAATTTATTTGCATTCCTGAAAAACTTGGATTAGATTTAAGGAAAGAAGAATTAGAACGGCGCAAATCATGGGTTTCTTGTTTTTGGCGCTTGCTAGTTTTTTCTCAGCCAAAACTAGGAAACGGAATCAAAATTGGAAAAAAAAATTGGAATTAGAATTAGCCAAGAAAAATAAGAAATCCATATGTGAAACGTACTAAAGACCAACCAACCGAATCCTTCCTCGCTTTCCCTCAAACCTTTCCCTGAGCCTCCACCACATCACACGTACTCGACTACAACAACAGTTACCATATATGGGACAAGCTCGGAAGACAGCATTGTATTTTCTTGCCTTTCGGTTGCCTGATAGAGGGCCGAAACGTCGAACATCCTGTAAGGCGTGCTGAAGCAATGTACCTTCGGTTTCTTCAGAGTCATGTCCAGATGGCTTTCGTCAAGATAATCTTGGACGTTGTCAACATAAATCTGAAGCTCCTCCTATCATATACCGTTAAATCAGTTAAGTTTACAAGACGCCTTTTCTCCCACTTACCAGATACTTCGGCATATCTCTGATGACAGGGTACCAAAGATGCGCCGCTAAGCGACCGATCGCCAACATCAATTGGTACAGGGGTCGGTCGGCATGGTCTAAGAGATTATACATCTGTAGTGGGGCTCGCTGGCAGATGAATCGGAAGGGGCAACCTATAAGGTTATTACGGTATTGCCAAACATACCGAGGATCGACATCATCTACATTGAGATCATCTCTATAGACGGAGCACAATCTCGCCAAAAAGGTTTCAACTTTGCCTTTATGCTTCATGATCCCGCTTCGATGGAAGCTCAACCATCCATACTTGGCTATGCCTAGAAGGATGGGATGTAGAATCTCAACTGGGGTATCCTGGGCAGGGTCTAAGCCTTCAATTTCCGTCAGCGCTTCAAGCTAGCTGTATGGCAGAAACAACATACCTGGAACATCTAACCCACTGTTAAACCACTGTTAAATCTATCTCCGCGCTGTTCTTCTAACCAGTTGCAGACCTCCTGCATGACCGCTTCTGCTGACTTCTGCTCTTCCTTCAGCCGCTTGGAATTGGGCAGAACCTGGTTGATCCATTGGTTCACGAATAAATCTTTAGAACCAGTTTCTGCCTGGATCTTCTTGATTTTATACAATGTCCCACCTGCAGCAGCGATTCCTAGTTGCGATTCCTAGTTGAGTCATGAGGTCGTTAAGGATACCGTCCTTCATTGGGGCTCGGCATCCCCCTTCTCTGAATTAGGGAACATAGAAAAGCAATGTCGGAGTATGTTTACCCACTGAATGGAGGGCAAAAAACCCTTCCAGGGTCTAACGAAACACCAACGAAATCCCCACATCGCATGACCAACACATGAATAATTGTGGATAATGTGTGATGCCACATCGTCAACTTGAGGATTTATCACATTGGAGGCAGGACACGCGGAGAATCACATGGCAGTGCCTACGTGTAAAATTATTGTATACACGTATCGGCTCGTCACTGGTTCTCCTGCATTGGCTCAGCTTTGGTTCATGTTTCCTTCAATCCTATAGATAAGTGACTCACTCGATGACCTTCATGAGTTCCGACAACTGTTCAGAGGACGTTGCGTGTTGTGATGTTGAGACGAAATTTGTGAACTGTTCGCTATCGAGTACCTGTGCAGGGAGGTTAATGTTATTGATGTAGACATTGAGGTGTTTATTTTATTGTTTGGTGCGATTGCCTGAGGCATCGTCAACCCATACAGAAAGAAAAACTGCAGCAACATCTTCTTTGGGCACGCGGCGGGCTGCGAAGCTTGTGAGGCTTTATAGCTAATTTAATTAAGGGGCGTCACGTCCAGACAACTAATTATACGATATTTGAGCATGTTATTTGACCTAACAGAATAACACTGATTGATTACACTCAATTGGATCCAAATCATACAGAGGAGTAAGGAATTTTACTGCCTGATACACGCGTATGATCACGACTATCTAGCACAATAAACTGTCCCTTTTTTAAGATCGTAAGCAGGTGCGATGTCATCATCAGGCAGTCATTGCACCAGACGCACACACCCGATATTTGACCAGATAACACAGACCCCTGGATAAGATTAGCAAGGCCCCAGATCCTAACAAACCTCACCATACTCATATCTACAGGGAAAATTGCCCGGGGTCTTGTCCAGCGCCGCTGCCTGTATTGTTCTTCTTTGCGAAATTCAATTTTATATGTATCGTCTGGTTTCGGCTCAGCTAACATTACAGAATACAACAGGTATGCATATGCAGGGTATATAGCTCGTTACAGCTCATTACTTGTCGCTCTTGACTCCAGCACTCTCGCCTATTAGTCCATATCTCCATCTTGCTCGTCATCCACTCCACCTTCTCTTCCAGTCTCGTGGATGAACTCTTCCTCCTGCATCATAGCCATCTCTTCCATCTCAGCATCGGCATTGTCAAGATATACTGGGTCATAAACATCCTCATTGGAAACGGCACCCGGCCGGTCAGGCATGTAGGGAAGAAGTTCGTCGGGTGGGGAAGTAAGGAGAGTATTGTAGATTTGGTTGCCAATTTCGTCCAGCTTCCCAGAAGCATCGGGGTAGAAACGCGTATCTGCTTCTTCTATTATCTGTACCAGACCATTAAATAATATCCTGGTTTTAAAACATGCAAAGGCTTACAGAGTAGAGAGTGACTGGTTCTCCAGGTGCAAGATTACATAACTGAAGGATTTCGGCCTTTGTAAGTTGATGATCTTGCAGCTCGTTTGCCAGTTGAGCAACGCCCTCTGGTGTTTGACGGGAAGTCGGTACCATGTCAGAACAAAGATATTTTATAACCTGTGCATGGAATCAGTATACCTTATGGAGTTGGAACAGTCAGACTCACCTCGTTCTGGACCCAGACCAACTCCGCACTTAATCCTCTTCTCTCTGCCACCTTCAGCTCTGCTTCCTTCTCCGCATTGAGAGGTTCAAATAAACTAGGATCGTCCTTTTTGTCCGGATCATCCCTTTCTAACGGATACAACTTCCTTGCCGCCGCGGAATCCCTGGCCTTTTTGAGAGCGATGGCCTCTCCCAAGCGATCGGTCTCTTGCTTGAGAGAGATAAAGTGATCCAGGACTTCACGATTCGCCAAATGTTGCGGTGCCGTGTTAGAGAACTGAGCTCTGTCAGTTTGGCCCTGGAAGCATACCCTACCGACATACCTTCATCGTAGGCTATAGATCTGTATAGTACTTTCCTTCATGAATATGGCATTGCTCTTGCGACTCGTCGAACCCAACAGGCGGCCTCCACTGCCACACGGAAACACGCGGGAAAAAAACAGGAAAAATGGAAAAAATAAATCCGCCCTCCACCACGCGCGCGTCTGTCGTTTTCCGGCCACAACCCAGCCGCGTCGCCTCATTCGCGCTTTCTCCAAACACAACTGTTCCACGAAACATCCTCCATCTTCTCTTCCCATCTATCTTTTGCCCATATACACCACAAAGCGGGGAACAAGCATCTCACAGCCACATTCGGCGACACAGATTTACGTAGTCGCCTCTTTTCCCACCCCCTTCTACCTCCAAGTCTCAACCCGAGACACGTTCCGCCATGGGCAAGAAGGTCATCGCCTCTGGTGGGGATAATGGGCCCAATACCATCTACAAGGTGCGCATCTACACCAATCCTATCTGGATGGCATCCTGGATTGCTTTCAAAGCATTGCTAACTCGATGTCCCGTTCTACAGGCCACATATAGGTGCGCAGCATTCCTTTAATTCGAGCGGCGCGCCGCCCGATTGTATGTGTCAAGTTTGCTAACCTTGAACTCAATCTCTTTGATAGTGGAGTGTACGTACCATATCCTTTGTTTACCTGCTTCTAAACTGACAGTGTTTCCAGGCCCGTATACGAGATGGTCTGTCGCGATGTCGCGGTTATGCGCAGACGTTCAGACGCGTACCTGAACGCGACTCAAATTCTGAAAGTAGCCGGTTTCGACAAGCCTCAGCGAACACGAGTTTTGGAGAGAGAAGT
>NC_009178.1:2049328-2066828 GCF_000149385.1 Cryptococcus deneoformans B-3501A
AACTGTGCGTGTCGTCTATGAGTCCGCGGACGGCTGTGCACTTTGTCCTGGCCGTATGCCTAGGTGATGGCCGGGGTGTTCTGGGACAAGGTAGCAGCCGGAAGCGGTGTTTGGCTTGTTTACTCTCGAACCAAAGCTAACGTCCAATCGCAAATAGCTCGACCTCTGGCTCTCGGAGCGAGCCAAGTGAAGAGGGATGCGTTGGTGGCGTCCAACGAAACAGGTGGCTTCAAGTACATTCCTGGAGGCCGTGAGTATTGGATCAGGTTGTGTAACTTGGTGGTGGCCGATTTAGACGATTGGTGATTAGCGAAAAGACTGTGGTGCTGAGACGCGGAGAGGATGGAACGACAGTTTGGAAGAGTATGTGGAAAGTGCTGAGGAGATGATTATGGGCAAGGGAGCTGCTGGAACCAGGAGGCAGTGGAATTGAAGGACGAAAGAAGTGTAGAGACATGGCCATCACCACCTCGTGCGCAAGAATGATCATTAGCTAACACCAGCCCCAGCCATCCTTCCCGGCACTGTCAACGACGCCACCACCTTCCCCACTCCCAACAAGTCTCACGGCTCTTACCACTGGGCGTTTGAGCGGCTCCTTTCCGCTAGTTTGATACCCATCACTGTCGGTGCCGCCGTCTCCTCGGGTAGCGCCTACGTAAGTTTTCCCCGCTTACAAAGTCCCCAGTGACAAGGTCATGTGCTAATGACGTGCTGTACAGCCCATAATGGACGGTATCCTCGCCATTTCCCTCATTGTCCACACCCATATCGGTTTCGATGCTTGCGTTGTTGATTATGTCCACCCCCGAAAGTTCCCTGTCCTTGGTCCCATCACCAAGTGGATCTTGCGAGCTGCTACCGGTTTGAGTGTTTGGGGTGTCTACGAGTTCAACACCAACGACATTGGTCTTACTGAACTCGTCAAGCGGGCTTGGACTGCCTAAGCGGGCAGGGCGCAGGAGAGAGGAGTGTAGCTGTTATTGTTCGAGTGTATGGATTAGGGTTCGCTCACACAGAGACGGATTACGGATGTCTCATTTTTCTTTCTATTTTCATTAGGATGCAGCAATCAAGATCATAAAGCAAAACATATGGGTATTCCATTGAGAGAACAGATGTCGTACAGAGTCATAGCTGATAAATTAGGTACTTTTTCGGATCACACAAGATGGTACAGGGAGACGGGTGGCTCTATCAAGTGAAACATGGAAGACGGGAAAAAGGATCATTTACTCGTCCGCGGCCGTTTGGACGACCAACTACTTTCGTCTTCCACTGGTAGTTCACCTAATGCCGTCCTGGTTTCGCTCGACGCCAGCCCAGGATTTGACGCTTCCTTAGTGGGCGACATACTGTAACGAAACGAACATCAGTTTCCCGGCGTTAAATGAATAAGTTTCATCATACTTACCTTCTCCGCTGTTCTTCCGATAATCTTTTCAGACCTCTCGCACTAGAAAATCCCTGAAATCCATCGGCAACAGGATCAATATCACAATTCTCTTCCAACCCCAACCTTGCGCCTTCCACCATAAGTTTGGTCGTTGCTCGTTTGGCAACGAAGTCAACACCGCCAGAGGGTATCCGTGGGGATTGCGGAGTACGGCCTGCTTGTTTAAAGGCGGAAGCTATGGCGTTAGCTCGAGACTGTTTCGGGGTTTGCTATACAAACATGGTTTAGCTTGGGTAAAAAAAGTATGATCGACTCGCATACTTACCTTTCCGGGAAATGCAAAACCACCTAATGGTCTCGATTTGGGGAGCACAGGTTTTGACCCAGTAGTACTCCCCGCACTTGAGCTGGGTCCTCCAGTTTGGTTGTTTTGGTTGCCCAGGACGGGCGGAGTATTGGAATGGCCAGGTTTGGGAAGGCCGTTGTTCGCCTCGGTGTGATGATTGGTGCCTTGAGGGTTGATAGTCGGTTTGAAAGCCGGATTGAATTGATGATTGGCCGGCTTGGGTGTAGTAATCTGGTTATCGGAAGCGGCTTTCGTGAGATCGGGACGTTGACGGTTCTGGTAGGCTGGCTGTTCCGGCACGGGCACAGGTTTGGGAGTCTCTGGATCCGTATTATTACTAATCGTAAATTGTCAGCTGAGAGTGTACCTAAAAAAGAAATTATTTCAAAACGCACGAATTACTAAGGTTGGGACCAGCTTGAATCGACTGATCATCTAGCTCGGCAAAGATGGAATCGCTCCCATAAAAGTCGGCAAATTCTGGGTCAAAGTTTTCGTCCAAAGCAATGGTAACATCGTCATCATGCATTTCGTTGACAGATTTTAATGGAGTAGCTGGCGCAGCAGGAGGTTGAGGTGGGATGTTTGGAGGAGGTAACATGTTATTTTGGACAGGAGCAGGTGCCTGAGGGCGAGGGGCATTATTGAGGTGAGAAGGAATGGGCGATACATGTGATGGGCCGGCAGGTGGCATAGCGGGTACACCAGCAGGCAAAAATTCTGGTCGTCGCTCGAGGGCATCACGGTTAAATCGCACCTAGAACCATGGTGAGTCTTAGAATGTTGAAACCGTCCAACAATCTTACTGGAGGGACCCTCATCTTGACCACTTCTTTCGTGTAATCTTTGTCGTACAAACAGTTGCCCAGCATATTACCAAACGACCTCAATGCTCGTTTCGTACCATCCGTGATAGCTTCCTTTTGTGCCTTCAAAGATGTGAATGGACATTCCAAAGTCTCAAATTGAACATACCTTGTCCAACGCGGCACCTCTGCCTTTCATATTATCTCCCTGTCCACACCCAACATCTTCATGGAAAGTTCCGTCTAAGAGTGTAACTCTGATGATTGCAGTGCAATTAACAGATACCCTACCGTCCTTATTGACGTCAAGCTTCAGTGATAGTCAGCACATGACCGTGATTAATACGGATACGACTTACAAAGTCGGTTGTGAGAGACACGACAGTCGTTGACCATCCGTTAAAACCAAAGACGTCATTTGCCAGCTCCACCACTGATTATTGTCAGACGACAGAGTCAGACGCTCGTTGGACACACCTTTCCAGCCCTCAATGTAGCTAATTAAAATTTACCTTTAGTTTAGCTCACACACTAGAAGAGACCTAACTCACCACAACTTGGAAGTTCCACCCGGACCTGGTCTTTGTGTGATATACTCTGGACCGAGCTTCCTTGCCAGTCTAGCTTGAATCTGATGAACTCTTTCTTCAGACCATTGACTAGCAAACCCTTGTATCGGTGTAGAAACAGGAAAGTTCTGGCGGCCCATATAGCTTGAGTCGTTTGGATCCATTTTGAGAGATCGGTTTTGCAATGTGGGTTTTTGGATGGGACGGGTGAGCCGATTGGAGAGTGCAGGTGCTGAGAAGCTTCTTTCGAGTCCTGGATTTGTCTGCTGATGTTCGAGATAGTTTTCCAAGAGCTTTGTCGAAACGCTCATAGCACGAGCCGAAAGTGGCGAAGTGCAGTGACCGGTGACGATCGAGAGTCGCTTGAGGATGCTGCTCTGTGGTGTTTCTAATAGCTTTCTTCGGATAGTAGCTGGATATTACCCGCTAGCCTTTTGACTAACTTTCACCTAGCTAGGTTGGAAGAGAACAAGACAAGAAAAAAGTTGAGAAATTGCAGGGATCTGTATTATATGGTGTTGCACGCAGTGAGAGTGGTTGACTGTGTTGTTGAACGCGTCAAAGTCAAACCGCGAATATTACGTAACTTTATTTATATCCACCCGACGCGTCCGTCGTATAAGGAGCCGCTCATTTCCGTCTCGCTCTTCCATTACCGCGTACGATTCTCTATACGTTTCTCCTGCAATGGCTACGGTTCTCCCAGAACCAGAGGGAATCCCCTGTATCCGCCCGGCTGCGTCCTACGATCCCCTCACAGAGCTCTCGAAACCATTCACAATCGACCCGGCTTCTCGATCATACAAGCACCAGTATGCCAACATCTACTTTGTGAGGTTGGTCGAGCAGCGCCCTGCTGTTGAGAAGAAGGCTACGGAAAAGTGGAAGGATGTTAAGGGTTAGTGACTGTCAATTTCTTTGCCTGCCCGTACTAACTTGGTAAAAGGCAATCCACCGCTTTTACCGCGTATCCTCAACTTGACCCGGTCACAGCTTTGCTATATCGTCGGTACAGTTTATATGGAAATGCCTCTGAAACCCAATATTCTGGAAGATATGGCTCGAGACGTAGGCCGTTTAGCCATTTTGAGTACGTTTTAAGCTGACTTGCAACAGCACTGGCTCGCTGCACCTATTCCAAGAACGAAATTCTTTTCCGCTCAAGATTCCATCCACCTTGAAGATGAGTCAGGCCGAGTGCGACTGATAGGCGATGCCATCCAGAGGGAAAGAGATAGGGAAGGAGGTGGTCTTGTGACGGGAGTGATCATGGCCGCATTGGGGATGGAAACTCCTTCCGGGGATTTCGAGGTGATCGACATATGCTTTGCAGGAATGCCCGATAAGCTTGTTCTTAACCCTGCGCCATCCAGTGCCAAAAGAAAAGGAAAAGAAAAAGTTGAAAATGACGAGGACATTGATATGCAAGAAGGTATGGGCGTTGTCCGAGCTTCAGGCCGTTGCTGACATGTCCAAAAAGATGCTAAAATTGAACTCCCAGAGAATGCAAAAACTTGGATAGCTATGGTGTCTGGTTTGTCGATCGGTACCCAAGAAGCGTCGACGGATCTCAAGGCTGAAATGTTGGTCGAATGGTTGATGGGAGAGATTGGAGGACATTCAGTTAGTAACACTGTTTGACGAACCAGATTGCCTTAACACCGGTACAGGATCAGCTGGGTGGTGGACGGATAGCGCGGTTAATCATAGCGGGTAACTCTTTAACACTTCCTGTAAAAGGTGAAGATGATAAAAAGATTGTAAGGGTAGTCATTTTCCGGGTTACTGACGTATGCTGACTTGAAACGTCAGAAACGCTTCAACTCCACCTCCAAACCCCTCTTCCCCAACCACCCGACAAAAACCCTTGCAACGCTTTTCGCCGACCTTCTTTCCTCATCTCTACCTATTCACCTTATACCCGGACCGTCCGACCCTGCGGGTGCCACTCTTCCTCAACAACCTTTGCCGAAAATCTTATTTGGAGGTAAAGCGAAAACAGAAGGACTGGAGTGTGAGACAAACCCTACATGGATGGAAGTTGGCGGAAGAAGGTATGTCTCTTTTTCCTCATTGTCATCCAGCAGAAAAAGAAAGAAAAAACTGAATCGATACAGCTTCCTTACTACCGGTGGTCAGGCAATAGATGACATTTTTAAATACGTGCCCGGCAACTCTAGACTAGGTATGACACAACGTACATTAGAATGGCGGCATATGGCACCTACAGCACCCGACACCCTGTGGATATACCCCTTCCCTGACACTGACCCTTTTATCATGAATTATCGACCGGACGTGTATATTGTTGGTAACCAACCAGAGTTTGAAACGACCATTATTGGAGGTATGACCCTTTCGTATCCCCCCTTCCTTCAGCCGATTTGAAACTAACCTAACTCTGTTATTCTGTAGATGAGGACGCTCCCACACGTCTTGTACTCCTCCCATCATTTGCCAAGACGGGCGTAATTGCTTTTGTCTGTCTCGAAACGCTGGAATGCAGGACGCTTGAATTTGAGGCGCCCATGTGGGTTGGAGAAACCATGGCTGGTGAAGCAGAGGGCGTTGATAATGAAGAAATGGAATCATAGAATCTTTAGCACGAGGCATTGTTTTGGGTCATATCATTCATTTGTAACAGGTAATATAGCTTCCTCAACTGATGCCGAGTTGGTTAGAATTGAAGAAAAAACGTATATGGATTAGCAGCTGCCTAATCTGATAATAGGAATACCGCGGTGTTCTTCAAAATCCTTTCTGCATCGGCTCCTCATTTACAACCGGGGCATGACAATGGGCATGCAATCTGATACATAAATCGTCCCAAAGGATGTAAGCCTGCTATCATATCGTGACGTTCGTGATATCAATTCTCTACAGCTACAAAATACCCTCCTTCTCTCCTTTCACATGATTACACAACCATCCTCTTCAACCGGTTTGCTCACAAATCCCATCTCCGCAAACGTCTGAGGGCCCTTCTTCTTCTTCCTCTTCTTCTCCATCGTCCCCGATATTCCTCCGCTGATCGTACTGGTTGGGCCGGAAGAGGGTATAGAAATGGATGTAGATGAAGATGCACTGAGAACAGGAAAGTCATTAACGCTTGAACTAACTGTACTCATTCGACGATGGTCAACCACCGATATCGGCCTTGGGGTGCTGCTCGACTGGCGTCCACCTCCAGTGGAGGTGGTAGAAGTGGAATGGGAAGAATATTGGTGCTCATGCATAGGAGGTCGGGAAGGGTTAATAGGAGGGTCTTGAAGGGCGTAAGAAGGTTGAGGTTGATGGGAGGAATAATTCATAGGGGGCACAGTTAATGACGATACGGGGGAAGGTGTGTGTGAGATGGGAGGTGGAGACTTAGGTAACGCCATGGGCATTTGTATTTGACTCACTTGCCCAAACTCGAGCAGTGAGTTTGTCTGGCCATAGCTAGGAAGAGGAGGAGGGTGTTGAGACTCGTAGATTTGCTGACGCACAGGTCGAGAAGATTTGTTGCGGTCAGAACGAAGTTTTGCCGTAGTGTGTTTGCGGACGAGAGTGTCATTAAGACGGGATTGGTGTTCGTTCATTGAGATGGCCGTTGGTACGGGAAGGGATAGTGCAGCAAGGCGTGTAGAGGCTTCGGCATTGCCTGCCTTTGCAGCCTGAGTACAGCGTTAGTGGATATTGGGGAAATTGAATGAGTGTGCTTACTTTTTCGTACCATTTCCTGGCTTGTTCCAGGTCGACATCTGTGCCTACGCCAATTCTGAGGTTTCGAGTCGGCACATTATTTCAACAACCTGAAATTACATGCACTTACTCATTATAGTACCCCAATGCAAAACACCCATTCGGATGACCTTTCCTAGCAGCCTTCTCCGCATACGTCTTCGCGCTACTCTCATTCTTCGGGAAATGTCCTTCCGCTCCACATAAAAACCATTTGCTTAACGCCATATCTGCTTCCATCTCCCCGTTCTGGCTTGCAAACGTGTACCAAGCAACACTAGCGATAGGATCGTATACGCAGCCCAGATCGGCGTGTTCATACATTTGGCCGAGTTTGAATTGGGCTGCGGGATAATTGAGGTAGGCGGCGCGCGCGATTGATTCGCACGCGAGATTCTGCTGGGCCAAGAGAGCGTCGGTGGGTGGAGATGTTGGAGGGATGATGAGACTCGGTGGCAAGTTGGTTTGTAGAGTGATGTCACCTGCGAGGAGCATGCCGTATACGTAGGATGCTTGGGGAAAATCGATGCTCGCAGTGTCGGATGATTGATGGAGAAAGTACAAGCCAGTGGCCGGATCTGGAAGAAAGTTGAGTTGGCCTAGCAAGTGAGCCATGCCCATTCTCTGTATTTTCTCGTTAGATGTTGCGATGCTTCACCAGTTAAGTAATGTCACTCACAAACGCACTTTCACAATCTCCTGCTTTTGCACCACGATCATAGCAGTCACCAGCCCGGTCAAGATCATTCACAGCTTCATAATCCTTGCCGAGTCTATACCATGCCCGCTTTTCGCCCTTTCTCGCAGCTCCCTCAAAGTCCTTGAACGATTGCCTCTTATCCTTTGGTAAAAGCGCTGGAGAAGCACCTGAAGAGAGCAGTTTCCCTTTCAAGTACAGGGCTAGTGAGGCATGCTCTTTGATATCGCTGTCTGAAATTGCAATCACGATGGGAGCTGCAGTATCGAGTAGACGCTGCAAGGTAATACTGAGGTGTTGACTGTCTGATGGAGGCGACGGTGGTTGTTCGAAATGGTCGGCATTGCTGGTTTGCTGCCAATATCTTTCCACCAATCTCACTACGTCTTGAGCCCAGGTAATCTGGTGTGCGTCTGTCCAACTGTCAAGTTTTGCAGAAGCATATGTAAGTGATTCGGCAGTCGGGCACGGGTGGAGTTTAATAGGATTGGTAGGTGTTGTAAGTCTGGGTGCTGGTAGCGTAGGTGTCTGTGCTTGACCAAGATATGGCTGGTTCAGTGAAGATGACCTTGGAGGAGCAGGTGCAAAACCTCCGGCCTCGGAATTGGAAAAGTTGTTTGAGGTCGTCGGCTGGGCTTCAATAGTTGCAAACGGTCTTGGATCAAAGCTTGACGTCGGAGGTGGCATAGAGCTGGTCGGTTCCGGAATAAATGTCGTCGATGGAACCTAGTCAAGAGGTTCAGCCTCAGCTCTTATCGAGACATTGACGGTGACTCACCACAGAGCCCGACACAATGTGTTCTCCCTGTAGGCTTGCTGGGATGCCGGTTGAGTAGTTCGAAGATCGATAGTCATTCTGTCGAGAATACGAGGAAGCCCCAGGACGTCCAGCCGCCTGGGATGAATGAGGAAGCAGGGTAGATTGTGGTGTAGCAAACTGTCCTGAATCGCTCATCAGAGGTATTTGAGGTGTTTCAGACATTGTCGGAAACTGCTGAGGATGAGACCAAGACGACGAGCTTGGCTGGCCATGTGACACTTCGGAAGCATAACGTGCAATGTAGGCCGTTGACGGTCTTGGAGGAGGTATCGGTGTCGCTCGGTAGTCATATGTTGATGGATAGACGGTAGAGTTCGGCCTTGGAGGTGGAAGCGGGGCACTTGAGGGGTATTGAGGAGCGTTGTATGACGGCTGGATTTTCGACATGGTGAGCTACTGATGTGGCCGGTGTAAGAGCTATCTGTGCCGGATTATGGACGGTTGCGGACGATCGCCTATGTCTGTGGAGTAGGGATAAGTATAACAGCGGATGATAAATAGAGAAAAGGATATCATCATTCTGACGTTGGTGGGATGTGCAAAGTGGAGGAATGTTTACAACACAGCACACAACGAAGTATCGCCCCTCAAAAACATCGGCCACCGCCATCCTCAGAGGCAGTGTGTCACCCGTCTTTCCATGAATTGCATTGAACATTTTTCTACTCCTTGCACGCAACCGCCTCGACTAGCAGTCTGTCTGCCCAGATCTGCTTCTCGCATGCATGATCACTACTCAGAGAAGTTGAACACCGGCGAACAATGGCTGCATGACGCGCCGAAATAAACGGCAACGCTCGTCAATTCATGAAACGGGGGACTAGCCGCAACTCACTGAATCGAAATAAAATATGATCGAGAGAGTGGTATATATCAAACTCGGCTGGAAAAGGCTCGGAACCCGGATCGACCATATGCTCGACAAGAGGCGGAATGATTCTCTGCTATTCCGTCAGTGCTCACTGCTACTACCCCCTTGAACGACAACGGCTCGCCTCCAAAAGTCTCCGCGCTATGATGGACTGAGCGACCTTCTGGAGTTTTCCCGATGCTTGGAACTCCACTACTTGACTACGACCTGTCAGATATAACCTGGCAGGAAGGAGGAAACACGTCGAACTTGAAGAGAGGAACGTCAATAAGGATTGGCTGGTCCCACATGATGGAGAGCAGTGAGAACATGCTAGGATCTGCAGCGAATGAGTTGTTCAATGGACGGCAAAGTAACAGATCTTGTCTTCTTCTTCACAATGCTGAGAGAAAGCCTTTTTAGGTGCAAGAGAATATAAACAGCAGTTGGCAGCTTTTCGCGCACAGACCGCGATGATGGCCTCTCAGCCTTTATTTTCTGCCCTCCATTACGTTTGACTCTCTAGTCATTCAGGCTACGCGTTATACTACATTGATCCATGGATGAGCACACACAATAGATTGCCGTCTCTTCCTGCCCAAAGATGACATGATATCGCGGTCTCAACTCATCTGACAACTCCTTTTTTGTCCGGTAACTTACGAAAAGATTGTTCATGTGCTGGTCAGAACTACTCAGTTCATTGAACAGCCTTCTTGATCCATCAAGATATAAGTAGAGCATGCTGTATTACTGTTGCACCCGCCTCGACCACCAATACACACTACAACGGCCGACATCAGAGTCAGACTGGAAGCACCGATTAAAGTGGGGGCTCTTCCTATAAACATGTATTGAACTTGAGAGAACGCAACGGGATGGACCTACAAAGCGTCATCAATGGTTGTAAAGACAAACTTCCATCCAAAGTCCCTATAGTCTAGTGGTTATGACGTAACATTGTGGCTGTTGAGGCGCCTGTTCGATTCAGGCTAGGGACATGCCTTTTTGATGGGTTTTTTTTTCGGCAGACTCTTTTTCCGACGCGAGAGGAGCCAAACTGCTTTTTACGCTATGACGGCGCCGAGGCGCTCGATTTTGTTTTCTTTTCCATTCGCTTCATGCGTCTTTCATTCTGCCTCGGGGACTTGAAGGATATCATTTGCCTAGGCCAGATTTACACTCTGCTCATGTAGTAGGCATGGGTAAGAGCAATGGTTGGAGATCCGACAATAGTCTTGTTGGGTTTCATTCGGACATGATCCGATCGAGCGATATCTTTATCTTTCGTTATTCTTTTCTTCTGCTTTACGTTTACTCAAAAGCAGCAGCTCGGCCCACGATCACACCAAGCGCAGACAACCCTTCTTAACAGTTTGGATCTGACTGCGATCCCGAACTCGACTGTTCCGAGGTCTTCCTGAGCGTTTTTATCCAGCAGCATTGGCTAGAGAGACATAACTATAAGGACAGGCGCGACGATCGAAGCGGTGCCTGAACCTATCAAGCTCAGCTATCGAGTGAAGCAGTGGATCACTGCAATACCTCGGATCTGGGGATTATTACTCACTTCTCACCAGTACGAAATCAATATCAAACGTCAAGTCTTCCAATCTGATAGGAATTGAGTATGGTCTGACAGTTGCAAATAGAAGAGGAGGACCAGAATCTTACTTTACTGCTGAGCTTGATAAGCTCACCAGACTGGATTCAGCTATGGACTAATGAGCTAATGCGCTCGGGATAGAGATGCCTCAGAACTAAGTTTACTCCACGAGCCAAGGTAGCCCACGAGATTGAGTCGACGCGCGTAAGTACGCCCTCGTACCCTGCATTGAGCTGAGAACCGGCGGAAACAGCGCTTTCATTGCTCACTACTGGATCTTGTCTACCATCTCAAGTGCAGCTGAACCCTAACGCAGCTCCCCGATTTCCTGACACTAGCCATGCTCATTATGACCTCTGTAGGGTTCACGCATAATGGAGGGAAGGAACGCGACTTGGTCATGTTCCTCCTACGCGCGCCGATCTTTTGGGGAGACTTCGTTTGACAGCACTCCGTGCAATCGATTAATACCTCCCAAATTCCTGTCCAATTTCTCTTTGTTTTTTCATCTTTCCATATCCCCATCTTATACTAACACAGCCGAATGTCAAACTCGCAGATTATCAAGACATCTGAGCGCCAAACCAGGATTAAGTAAGTCTTCTTTCCTCAACCGTGATCGCGTGGTCGCGAGCTGACTACGTGCAACTTCTCCAGCTGGTCGAAAGACCCGCAGCTTACCGTCAAGCTATTGAAACTAATTTCTCATAATCCTGCATGGAAAAAAGCTTGCTTCGGCAATAGAGACGCTGGCATGACGCATATTTGGACTGTTTACAGAGACGTAGCGCTCCAATTCTTCGCGGGCAGCGAGTGGATGAAGGGTGCCATTTCCAAGGGTCTCGTTGTTCAAGACGACCAAGGTAGATTCATTGCCACTAATAAATGGACGTCCCAGACCAACAATCCCGTCCAAACTAGAATCACTTCGTGAGTGGTACTTGTCTAATATCTTGTCTCGACTGCCCTGCTGACGCCTCGTGATAGTTTGAAGAACTCTTTCAGAGAGAATGAGTTTGAGACCAAGCATCGGATCCGCCGCTCGTGGAAGGAGTGGGATGATATTCTTGAGAACGATAGGCGTCGTGAGTCATAAACCATTTGCCTTGTACTTTGCTGATGCTATGATTCAGATCGTTTAAAGGCCAAGTTCCCGTATTATTTCCTTCTTTTGGAACTGATGGTACCTCCGCCTTCCGAGGATGAGGTTGATGAGCTTGAAGACGACGATGATTACAGCATCATCCCGCCTCTAAAGATAAAGGAAGAAGTCCAGGAGGAAATTAACGAACTGGAAGATGACGGTTGTCCCATGTCCGGGGAAAAGTTCAAGGCGAAGAAACCTGATTTATCTACCGTCAACGGAGATCGTTACACGCGGTACGAGGAGAAAGAAGAAGCCATTGAAAATTGCACCAACCTCTCTCAGGATACCGAGCTTACCGGTACTGAGGATGTCGATGAGATGACGCACGAAGAAAATCAGCTCGAAAGTGATCGTCGAAAAGAGCAAATTGATGAGGGGATCGATGAGCTGAAAGATGACGATGTCGAGTTTCATAGTGAAACGGCGGAGAAAAAGACTGATCCGGCAATCCGTACCACATCTCCTGAAACAGCTGAAGTGCCTTCTCACAATCTTTCTCCTCAGTCAAGTCTATCATCCTCTTGCCCCCTCCCGGTATTGTCATCCGAAAATAGTGTGTCCGTCCTTGACTCCTCACTGATTGCGACCTCTCCTCCAACCGACATCCAAACCTGCACTTTTCAATCCATATCCTCTGCATCTTCTTCCTCTGCCGCCAAGCAAACAAATATTATCCATGCTTCGCCATCCGCGCCACTTCTATCTTCGTCGGTTAGCAACGCAACATCCTCCACGCCGAAATGGCCATTATTTCGTCTCAAGCGCGTTGATAGCTGGACACCTCCCAAACGCCCTCTTGCATCATCGCATTCTACTACCGTCGCTAAGAAGACCAAACTCGATCAGTCCATTGAAGGACTGAATTCAGGAAGAGATCTTGTGGGTATTCCATCTGAGCCTTTATCGGACGCCTCATCCTCTGTGGAGATTGCCAGAGTGCAGCCTGAAGTGGTAAACCCAAGTTCAGATGCTTTAAGCACTCTTCAAAACAATATCCCTGCCCATTCTCAGTCATCACTTCAACCCCATACTAAAACTGTCATCGATATTCCTCCGAAGAATGGCTTCCCTTCTCCTGCTGCTGGCTGTTCTACCTGGCATTTTGTCCGGTTTACACGACATGTCACTCCCAGTGTCCCCATTGACCTGGTCAGTTCGAACCAGGATTTAAAACAAGCTACAGAGGTCAAAACCCATAGCGACACCTCCTCTTGCCTCGTTTCCCCTTCCTCGACGGAGGAGCGAAGCGCTCAACAAGCACGGGATAAGAGCAAAGGAAAAGAACACATCAATGTTCGAGAAAGGAAGAAGCCTCGAAATTTCCCCCAACAACAGCTTAGACCTATACCCAGCGTCCCCAAAAGTAAGGATCCCTTCCATTTGAATTGGGATCCAAAGGAGCACGGGATTTTAAGGCGGGAAGGACACTATAAAGATCTAGATTTCCTATTGCGCGAAAAGTCGCAGAACAATATCAGGGCAATCATAAAGTCCTCTGCGGCAGATTACTTCCATGCTCAGCCTGAATATGTTTATGAAGAGTGCTCAAACGGTTGGAAAGCTTTGAGATGTAGGAGTCATCGACAGCGATATCGTATACGATGCAGAGTGGAGCTTTTATCGTATTACCTGAAAGAAAATGACCAAATCCAGTATGTCAGGAATCCTACTGATTGCTGAAGTAGGTTGGGCTAACGACAATCTAAGCTACTACTCCAAAAATACTAAGTTGAACGTAATGGAGGGATATTTCATGTACATAACATATCGCTTCAAAGACGACCCTATCCTAGCGCGGTTGGCTAAAACTGCTGCATATGCTGGAGCGTAAGTTGATGATTTGCTAGGGTTCATTATCTATCAGCACTAATTCCTGGCCTTGGTGCCCCTTTATAGTAAAGTGTACATGTGCAGAACGCCCTATGACCACGAGAAGCTTTATGCTGAATATGCTTCCAAGAATAAGCATTTACCTGTACAAAAGATAGAAGTTATTGGCTTGGTTGACGAGAAACAGCCATACCTTCCTCAACCGGTTCGGGGTACAGAACGTTGGAACATATTACAGTTTGGACTTGCACTCCTTGGTGCAATTGAGCAACATTTTGGTTTATTTAAGGATACAGCAGACATATGTATTCGACAGTAAGCTTTTCCATGAATTCAATTATCCTGGGGGCTAATAAGGACGATACAGCCCCTCCAGATGCGGAGAGAAGATGGCTGTCTTCATTGACCGCGATACGGTATCGACATCCATTTTTAACCAGCTGCAGCGTATTTTCTGCAGCGAGTCCATGTGAGTGCCATTTTTCGACAGAAATGCAAATGGACAACCCATAAGCTGATCCACGTTGTTTCCACAATCAGCGCAAGAATGGATTCGCTTCAGGAACTGCAGCAATGCGACGGTCCGTACAACGAATTTTTCTTCATAACGAATGACGCTCGAGCGTTCAACGGAATTGGTGTGCCGGGTCTTGTGTCCCGTCAGGTCAAGGTGAAGCGACCAATCCAGTTCGTTGAAATTTACCGCATCTATCGGAACCGAGAACGGTCTCGACAGGAGGCCGCGAAACGGGATGGAGGCTGGAGAGCACATCATGAGTTGCGAGGCGACAGGCAGATTGAATAGATGGAGCTCCAGATTGGTCGTCGGAAATACTCAAAGAAAATGAAGATCTATGTATTCTATCCGGTGAAGTTTTCATGAAAGGATATCAGGGCGGGTGTGTACTGGCAGGGAGTTGCTTGGATAGGTATAATTCACTACAATTCCCATTTTTTCTTAAGGAAAAAAGCTGAAGAAGACTGTCGCAAGTCTATATGCACGTAAGAAGATAAATGTGTACGTATGTGTGACAACACGCATGAGCGAGGTTGAGAATATCTTCCTTCGAATGGTTAGGGCATATTTCGGAATCGATTGATGATGGAGTGAGGGTGAGATTGGAGGTATCTACTCCACATCCTGCTGAGTAGATAGATGTTCCTGGAAGAGAAAAATACATTGGTGCAACGGGACCGATATCACGCAGCGCGGAGAAGTTGAGATCGTTTCGCGCAGTGAAGTCCTTGGGCTTAGCTGGTTTGAAATCTCCAGTCAGTTAACCTAATGTGATCTAAGAACGGCGTGACCAAAGAGTAGTAGTTGGGATCAGCCATGGCTGGTGACAGAAGAACAAGGCGTAAGCCATGGAATTACATTCTGGTTCGTAAATCGCGTTCCTAGAAAATAAACCACCCACAAGCGGGTAATGGTTCAATATGTATCCAGGCTCAGACTGCCGTAGGAGTTGCATAGGGAGTGAGTTGAACCTAGCAGCTACAAGGCCATAAACTGGTAGGATATCTGCATATGCATGAGAAGAAGTGAGAGAGATATGTGGCATGAATGTACAACTACATATGTCCTACCACAGTTATCTTCATTCAGTATTTCCGAACTTCTTCTCACCACTACTGCATCCAGTTTGCTGTTACTCCAAAACTCTCCGAGTCTCTAGGATCGTAAACAAGGTCGTATATGTCGTTGCTAATGATGAATGATTTATCTAATATTGATATTGCTTTCCCTGCTATAGCTACTGTTCCCCCACGCTTAGCGCTGTTGAGGGAAGAACCATGATTCTGTTCAGTCATGGTCAGCCATCTCCCAATCCTAAAGATCATCACAAGACGAGACTCACGTCGTTTCCCGCTAGGACTTTCTTCCTGCTTCCCACCTCCCATAATGCCTTGGATACCTCCCACAACGCCTGTTTGCGCACCGCCACCGCCGCGGAGAGGTTTGGCGATACGGCCATGAGCATAAGTAGCATTCTGCTTGGCTTGGGCTGATCCAGAACAAGTCAGCTAATGATCACCTGAATGTGGCAACGAGGGCACAGACCTTCCGCGAGCTTCTCTCTGAAAAGCTGAATTTGCTGCTCGTACTTTTGGTTCTTTTGCGCCAATCTCTGATCAGCATTGCTTAGAGCCGCCTCCAAGTTTTGAATCCTGTCGTTACGAGACATGAGCTTGCGCTGAGACTCGGCGACTTCCTTCTTGAAGCTTGTGTTCTGCTCGACGAGCTGTTTCTGGACGGCGCTAAGTTGCTCCAAATTGTGTTCGAGGAATTCGAGTTTGCGTTGTTGGGCGCGAGAGTTGGCAGAGCGGGCGATAATTTTATACTGCTCCCGGACTTCATCAAGCTGCATTTCAAGTTCCACCACCTACAGTTTCGTCAGCAAAGCCATCATGACAAAAGAAAAATATGGACTGACCTTTTCACATCGGTTCTGCAAATCTTTCATCAAACTCTTCTTCACCATCTCGAACTCTGCATACTGAATCTCATGCGCCTTTCTAGCCCGCTCGAGTTCCTTGGCAGAACTAGCAAATGTCTCTCCATCTGTACCATTCGTAGCAGCCGTCAACGCACGATTAAGTTCTTCATTGGATAGCTTATAACTTTCGACAGTGCTCTGCAACCGTCTGACATCTTCTGTTCGGGATTCAACATGATCGGAAAGCGTGGAGATTTCACTTCGGAGAAGCTCTTCACGAGATGAATATTTGGTTTCAAGAGAAGACTTGATTTCAGCAAGAGAAAGGCCTTGGTCGGATGCAGTTTTGTCTGTGTTGTCCGTTAGCATATATATAAGACAGGGGCCTAAGCACTCACCAAGAAGCTCCTCGAAAGCCGCATCTCTTTTTTCCAACATTTTTTCTAACTCGCTCCTCCTCTTCACTTGCATATCCTGTTCCTCACAGGCCAACCTCAACCTCTCCTGCAGGCCTCTCATGGCATCCTGACTCTCCGCCAAGCTCATTCGAATCAACTCTCGGGTCTGTGATGTAAGTTTGTCCTTCCTCTCCGCATCTGAAGTTTCCTCAAACTCTCTCAAGACCGTTCGAAGCTTCTCAGAAGAGGAATCAAGAGTCCCCCCCAAATCGATCTTGCTCATCATCTCATTCAACATCTCTTGCTTCCTCTTCTCCTTCTCCTCTTCCTTTTCTCTCGTTTGAGCATGTTTGAGGTTTTCGATTTCTGCCTTTTGATCCTCAATATCCTTTTGGAGTTCGGCTATTTTCTCTTTATAAGAGTCAAGAGTAATGGTAGCGTCTTTGGCTTCGGATTCGAGGCGCGCAGAGGAGATACGAAGTTCGTTCAGTTCAGAAGACAAGGTCTTATTTTCTTGAGAGATGGCGGATTCCTGGTCTTTGAAGTATGCTATCTCTTCCCTGAGGTCTGCAAGGAGCTTTTCTTGAGCAGCGAGGGCAGATTCCTATACGCTTGTCAGTACCAATCTTTTTTTCAGACGAACAAAGGATTCGCGCTCACCTTCTCCGCAAGCTGATCACTCAATTCATTCTCTCGCTTCAAGAATTCTTCCCTCTCATCCTTATCTAGACTCAAACTAAACGTCGACGGCGTGTCAGGCCTACTTCCGTCAACTGCGCTCAGTGTTCCACCAGGTGTAGTAGCCCGACTAGCGGAGCTCGAGCTAGGAGTTGGCAGAGCAGGAGAAGCCACTGCCCTCTTGGCGGCGCTGGCG